>NC_141930.1:26027289-26178804 GCF_057802395.1 Ceratotherium simum simum | reverse complement strand
GTGTTTTTCCTCTCCAGAAGGGAGTCTCTGCCTCTTCTACCCCAGTTAGGATTGTCTGTTGTTGCAGGAGTTCCTCTTATCCAGTTTTCAGTTCTGTCTCAGGGGTAATTTTTCCACGAGTAGTTGTAAATTGGCTGTGTCCACGGGAGGAGGTGAGTTCCGAGTCTGCTTATGCCGCCATCTTGACTCCCAGAATTTGTTTTATTCCAGTACCCTACAACATCATGCCTACCATTTGTTAGCCTTTCAGGCTTCAAAGGTACCCAAAGTGCTCCTAATATTAGGAACTGGCATCCCTCCCAGGAGGTGACCATTTTATTGTTAGCATAAGCTTTCTACGAAGGAACTGAAGTGCTCAGTGTTGGCTGGTGGTTCTGTGCCTCCTTACACTGGTGCATGATTGCAAAGAACTTTGATCAAGGAACTGGTTCATTGAATTGCCTGTGACATTTTAATCTCTGCTACCTAGTAGGAGGCGTGGATGAAGTATATAGTACTTACCAAATACCCAGCTTTCTGCATACCCATAAGGTTTGTCTTTTGTGATAGAACCTGGGAGAAATTAGAGCTAAGTATGTCAGTGGGTAATTAACAGAGCCATGAAAGAATCTCGTAAATAGTAACAGTATCAAAATCTGTTTCTTGAGTGTTTACAATGTCCTAGTTACATTTTATCTATCATCTGTCTATCTATCTATCTATCTATCTATCTATCTATCTATCTATCTAATCTATACATTTATCTATCATCTATCCAACTATCATCTGTCTATCTATCCCTCTATCATCTATCCATCATATCTATATACTTATGTATGTATGTGTATATGTGTGTGTGTGTGTGTGTGTGTGTGTGTGTGTGTAGTCTGATTCTCATAAAAAACCAGATAAGTTTGCCATGTTATCATGCACCTTTTACAGAAGGGGAAATGTGGTTTGGAGTTTAAGGAACTTACACTATTTAGTCACAAGGCTGAGATCTGAAGAATTGAATTCAGGTCTGTCTGATTGCAAAAGTATACACTTTTTCACTATATCTGAGAGGCCCACATACATTAGGCACTGTAACACAGAAGCTGAGTGTTGGTTATTAAAACCAACAATTACTGATCTGTAAAGAACAGGCCGTCACTAAAGTTCTCCGTACACATGACTATACATATTACACATCTACTGGTCAATCACAATCATAATTCATTGGGATTTGGATAGGGATTGCATAGAATCTGTAGATTGCTTTGGGTAATATGGACATCTAAATGATATTAAGTTGTCCTATCCGTGAAGGTGTGATGTCTTTTCCTTTTTTTGTGTCTTTTTTTTTCAGCTTTATTGAGGTGCAATTGACATTTTTGTGTCTTTAATTTCTTTCATCAATATTTTGTAGTTTTCAGTATACAAGCCTTTTACCTCCTTCGTTAAGTTTATTCCTAAGTATTTTTTTCTTTTTGGTGCTGTTGAAAATGGAATTGTTTTCCTAATTTCCTTTCAGGTAATTCATTACTAGTATATGGAAACACAACTGATTTTTTTTTTTTTACATTGATTTTGCATCCTGCAACTGCACTGAATTTGTTTATTAATTATAACAGTTTTTTTTATGGAGTCTTTAGGGTTTCTATATATAGGATTACATATCATCTCCAAACAGGGGCAGTTTTACTTCTTCTTTTCCAATTTTGATGCTTTTTATTTCTTTTCTTACCTAATTGCTCTGGCTAGGACTTCCAGTACTACATTGAATAGAAGTGGCAAGAGTGGACATCCTTGTCTTTTTCCTGATCTCAGAGGTAAGCGTTCAGCTTTTCGTCATTGAGTATGATGTTAGCTGTGGGCTTTTCATATATGGCCTTTATTAGGGTGACGCAATTTCCTTCTATTCCTAGTTTGTCGAGAGTTTTTATCATGAAAGAGTGTTGAATTTTGTCAAATACTTTTTATGTATCTATTGAGACAATTGTGTTATTTTTATCCTTTATTCTGTTAATGTGGTGTATCGTATTAATTGCTTTGCAGATGTTGAGCCATGCTTGCATCTCAGGGATGAATCCCACTTGATCCTGGTGTATGATGCTTTCAATGTGCTATTGGATTTGATTTGCTAGTATTTGGTTGAGGATTTTTGCATATGTGTTCATCAGGGATATTGGCCTGTAGTATTATTTTCTTGTGATGTCTTTCTGGCTTTGGTATCAAGGTAATGCTGGTCTTATAAAATGAATTTGGAAGTGTACCCTCCTCTTCAATTTTTTGGACAAGTCTGAGAATGATTGCTGTTAATTTTTCTTTAAATGTTTGGTAGAATTCACCAGGAATCCATCTTTTGTTTGTTGGGAGGTTTTTGATTACTGATTCAATCTTCTTACTAGTTACAAGTCTGTTCAGAATTTCTATTTTTTCATGATTTAGTCTTGATAAGTTGTATATTTCTAGGAATTTATCCATTTCTTCTAGGTTATCTGGTTCGTTGGTGTATAATTTTTCATAGCAGTCTTTTATAATCCTTTTTATGTCTGTGGCATCAGTTGTAATATTTCTTTTTGCATTTCTGATTTTATTTATTTGAGTATTCTCTCTATTTTTTCTTAATCTAGCTAAGAGTTTGTCAATTTTGTTTACCTTTTCAAAAAACCAACTCTTAGTTTTGTTGACTTTTTCCTAATTTTTTTTTTTTTTTTTTGTGAGGAGATCAGCCCTGTGCTAACATCTGCCTATCCTCCTCGTTTTTTTGCTGAGGAAGACTGCCCCTGGGCTAACATCCGTCCCCATTTTCCTCCAATTTATATGGGACACAGCCACAGCATGGCTTGCCAAGCAGCGCGTTGGTGTGAGCCCGGGATCCGAACCAGCGAACCCCGGGCCACTGCAGCAGAGCGTGAGCACTTAACCGCTTGTGCCACTGGGCTGGCCCCCTTAATGTTTTTATATTTTCTATTTCACTGATTTCTGCTCTGCTCTTTATTTCTTTCCTTCTGCTACCTTACGGCTTAGTTATTCTTTTTCTAGCTTCTTGAGGTGTAAAGTTAGATTGATACTTTTCTTCTTTTTTAAAAAATTATTTATTTATTTTACTGAGATATAATTGACATATGACATTGTATTAGTTTCAAGTGTACAACATAATGATTTGATATATATATATATATATAGTGAAATGATTATTAGAATAAGTTTATGTACCATCCATGACCACACATAGTTACAAAAGTTTTTTTCTTCTTTTTTAATGTAGGCATTTATTGCTATGAACTTTCCTCTTAGTACTGCTTTTGCTGCATCCCATAAGTTTTGATGTGTTGATTCAGGAGAGAAAAACCAGTTTCTCTCAATGAAGATGGGACAGAGGACTCCAAAGTCACTATTCTTCCCTTCATTAGTATGTGACTAGAGGCTGAGTACATAAGGTCATTGAATGGAATTTTAGAAACTAGGGTGTGGTTCTCAGGAGATCATAGATTGTTTTCTTGGTGATCTAAGATTCCTAGATGAGAATTCTAAACATGTTGTGCTTCTATTTTGGTGAATACCTAAACATTAGTTATAGCATATCCTGGATCACCTATAATACAAGTATTATAGAGTAGCATTGTGATTTTAACACTCATGTATTTATGATTAAATTAGTGTCAAGTGATAAAGTAGCTATATGAAAATTTTAATAAACTTTTTTAAAGCACCATTTTAGATTTACATAAAAGTTGTAAAGATGATACAGAGTTCCCATATAACCTACATCCAGTGTCCCCTATTACTAACATCATATATCAGCATGGTACATTTGTTAGAATTAGTGAACCAATATTGATACATTGTGAAGCCAATACTTTATTCAGATTTTCTTAGTTTTTACCTAGCATTCTTTTCCTCATCCAGGACCCATTCAGTTACCACATTACATTTAATCATCACGTCTCCTTAGGCCCAGTTGGTTGTGACAGTTTCTCCGACTTTTCTTGTTTTTGGTGTGAAAGTTTTGAGAAGCATTGGTTAGGTATGTTGTAGCATGTTCCTCAACTGAAATTGTCTAATGTTTTTCTTATGAATAGACTGGGGTTATATGTTTTGAGGAGGAAGATCACAGAGGTAAAGTATCATTTTTATCACATCATATCAAGGGAACCTACTTTCAAAATGACTGATCCCTGTTGATGCTGGCCTTGATCACCTGGTGCAGGTAGTGTTTGTCAAGTTTCTCCACCGTTAAGTTACTCTGTTTCCCCCACCTCCCCCCTTTTGAGAATGTACTCTTTGGAAAGAAATCTCTATGTGCAGCCTGCACTTAAGGGGTGAAGAGTTATGCTCCACTTCCTTCAGGGCCGAGTATCTACATAAATTATTAGGAAATCTTCTCTTCCTTCTCCCCCAATTATTTTTATTGTTATTTATTTACATTAACATGGATGCACCAATATTTATTTTATAGTTTCATTATAATCCAATATTACTTATTTATTTTGTTGCTGAAATTGTTCCAGATTTGACCATCGTTAACTCTTTCAGTTGACTGCTATGTCCCTTTGACATATCTCCACCTTTGTGGGGTTATTTTTTTGTTTTTTTTTTAGCACTTCCTTATGTACTGGCACTGTGAAATATACAAGAAGTATGTTTCTTACTCCAGTCCTAGAGTCAGCCATTTCTTCAAGGAGGGTTTTATTTGAGAAAGATAATAGAAACCAAGATCTGGCCTCCAGGTGTTCTCCTTGCTTCTGGAGTGTCATTGATTCTGGGCCCTCTCAGCTAACAGGGAATGGAAATATGTGTGTATGTGTTGTTATGTGCTGTCAAATCAGCTTCAACGCCTGGCAACCCAATGAATGAGTGATGTCCACAATGTCCTGTCCTCAACAGCACTACTCATCTTCTGGAGACTCATGCCTATGGCTTCCTTTATGGAGTCAATCCATCTCATATTTGGTCTTTCTCTTTTCCTGCTGCCTTCTACTTTTCCCAGCACTATTGTCTTTTCCAAAGAATCCCGCCTTTTCATCATGTGCCCAAAGAAGGACAGACTCAGTTTTATCATTTTTGTCTCCAGCGATAGTTCAGCCTTAGGACCCATTTGTTCATCTTTCTGGCAATCCAGGGTATCTGTAGAGCTCTCCTCCAACACCATATTTCAAATGAACCAATTGTTTTTTTCCTGTCAGCCTTCTTCACTATCCAGCTTTCACACCTGTAGCTAGTAATTGGGAATACGAGGAAGTGGACCCTAGTCTCTAATGACACTTCCTTACACTTGATGATCTTTTCTAATTCTTTCATTGCTGCCCTCCCAAGTCTTAGTCTTCTCTCAATTTCTTGGCTGTAGTCTCCATTTAAATTGATGACTGAAGCAGTGTAAACAAAATCTTTAACAATTTCAATGTCTTCATTGTCTACATTAAAGTTGTGTAGTTCTTCTGTAGTCCTGATTTTTATCTTCTTGACATTCAAATGCAGTCCTGCTTTGACACTTTCTTCTTTCACTTTTGTTAGAAGTCATTTCAAGTCATTGCTGCTTTCTGTCAGTAAGATGGTGTCATCTGCAAATCTTAGGTTGTTGATATTGCTTCCACCAATTTTCACTCCTCCTTCATCTGAGTCTAGCCCCGTTTTTGTATGATATGTTCTGTCTGCAGATTAAACATATAGGGAGATAAAACCTATCGTTGTCTGACAACTTTGCCTGTAGAAAACCATTATGTCTCTCCATATTCTGTCTTGACAGTGACTTCTTGTCCACAACACAGGTTATGCATCAGGATAATCAAGCACTGAGGCACGCCCATTTCTTTCAGAGCAGCCCATAGCTTTTCACGATCCACGCATGAAATCCACGATGAAGAAGTTGTATTCTGTCTGCCAAAACAAGACCAGAAGCAGATTGTGGTCCTGATCATTGACTGTTCATATCAAATATCAGAGTAGAGCTGAAGAAGAGCACTGAAAAAATCATAGTGCCAAATATAACTAAAACAACATTCCCATGAATTTAAAGTCCACATAGAAAACAGATTTGCATTGTCAAACTTAATTGACCAAGAACCAGAAAAACTATGGACTGAAACCAGAAATATTATTAAGGAAGAATGCAAAAAGAAGTCTGAAGTAAAAAGAAAAGAAAAATCGAGGTGGTTGACAGAAGAGACACTAAAAATTGTTAAGGGCAGACGAGAAGCAAAAGTAAGAGGTGACAAAAGTAGGGTTAGAATCCTGAATGCAGTTTCCCAGCGACTGTCACATAGAGATAAAGAGAACCACTATAATGGCCAATGCAAAGAGAGAGAAGAGAACAACAAAAAAGGAAGAACAAAAGGTCTCTTCCAGAAGGTTCAAGAAATCAAAGGGAAATTGAAACCAAGGTTAGGAATGCTGAGCGATCAATGGGGAAGCACGCTATCTGATCAGAAGACAAAGAGAAGGTGGAAACAGTACACTGAAGATCTATACAGAAGAGACAAAATGATGACAGATTCCTTTGAAGAAGATTCCAATGAGAACCCGTAATTTTAGAAAGTGAAGTGAAAGCTGCCCTGAAAGGACTGACAAGGAAAAAGGCAGTAGGGGTAGATGGGATATTGATAGAATTATTTCAAGACACAGAGACTGAATCTGTCAAAATCCTAACAAGAATATGCCAACATATACGGAAAACAAAAGAATGGCCAATAGACTGGAAACATGCGATATATATCCCAATCCCCCAAAAAGGAGATGCCAAGGAGTGTAGTAACCATAGGACCATTGCTCTAATTTCCCATGCAAATAAAGTGATGCTCAAGGTGCTTCAGTAAAGGCTTTTACCTTATCCAGAGTGAGAAATGCCTGATATCCAAGCTGGATTTCAAAAAAGGAGAGGCACACAAGATCTAGCTGCAATTATGCCTTGGCTACTGGAGTGCTCCAAAGAATTTCAGAAGAAACTTAGTCTGTTTTATAGACTACAGTAAAGGCTTTGTGTAGATCATATATGTATACTAACCTGGATATACACACATATCTATAAATATATGGAACCATCTGTATCTATATTAAGCTAAACATGAATTCATCCTGATGTCTTCAACTTGAATCCATCGCCACATGGATCATTCTAGCCTTCTCCCCTTGTTTATCTGTAAACTCCCATTACAACAATGAGAAACCTGGCTCCCACCAGCTGCCATCCATTTACTTAATCATTCAATTCAACATATTTAATTAATATTCCCAGGAATCTGTAAGTTCTCCCCCTAGCAAAAAAAAAAAGTAAAATTGTTTGGTATTGATACATTTGAATGTATTTGCATAAACATAGATTTGCATTGTTGTTATTTTTTGGCATATGTAAAACTTCTAAAACCAAAGCCCTGTATGTGTTCAATGATTAGGTCAAAATTTCTAAATGTAAATTTCCACTACCTACAGCACAATAGGCTGACTCAAAAATATTTGGTTCTCGTCTATTCAAAGTAAATAATTTTCAGTGGCAGGCACTGCTGGCTTTGGTGCCCTCTTAGTTCCTTTTTCAGTATTCTTACCTTCCTCCTGGTGATCCCTCAACCAGGTACCTCTGTGCATCCCATTTCTAACGGCTGTTGCTCTGCCATCTGTCAATTTCCATATGGTGTAGTTGATGAGGCCAGCAGGGAGCACCCTTTCCAATAATTTTAGGGTTTAACATGGGTCATTAAAGACCCCAAAGCATTCTGAAATATAAATGATTTGATTTCTAATAGTAAAATTCCAGGTACAGGTATTTCCAAGGACAGAGTCTTGTCCAGCGCTTCTCAAATTATGCCTATTTACATACCCACCGATACATCAGTCCAAATGATGGTACCTTTCTGTATGTACATGACTTTTATTTTCTTGTCCTTTAATAGGAGCTAAAGAGTCATTTTTGGAACTAGAATCTCACTTTAAACACATGTGTGACTTGGGTGTTTTTATTCACGTTGGAATTTAGCCTGAGAAGCAACCACTTGACATTGTTCAATAAGCATTTCAACAACCAAAGGGATATGTTGTCAGAATCTTAATTAGAGTGATGTTATGGGGCAGTTTCACAAAACAACATGAGTAATTACATAGAACAATCACCAACACCTACAAGTACTAAAAATGTCTGAGATACAGCATGTGAAGAATGTAATGACAATCTTTCCAGATTAAGCTAAGCCACTTTTTTCTAAAATGGAGTTGTTAAAAATAATATAATATCCTATAGATTTTTGCTTTTCAGAGTCTATATTGTGGACTGATGTGCCAAATAAAAGATTCCTTTTGTTGTATGGATTGCAGAATGCTCACTGCTCCAGAAAAAAACAGGGAAACGAAAGGCATGAAAATTAAGTTAATAGAAGTAGAGAAATTATAGGTGGAACTTTTAAGAAAATCAGTGCAGAAAAGTTAAGTCTTTTCACAAGTGGAAAATATCCCTATATCTAAAAATATTAAAATAAGGGACTTGAAAGAATTGGATTGTATTAAGACTGAACCCAGATAAACTGCTACCAAAGTCAGTGGCAAATAGCAAGGCTAAAGGCAAATATACATTTAAAAACGGAAGTTTCAGACTTGCAACAGACAGAAAGAATCTTGGAAAAGTATTTTTTAAAAAAAATATTCATGGATTCGCTGGTACTTATTTCAAAATGATGGTAGTGGTACCATATCTCTGGTCTTAAGGAATACCACCCCGCCCATGGCTTTCTTAGTCAGAGGGAGAAGCTTTAGAGGTTTCACATTAGCCAACTTCCCATTCTCCCCAGGTAAGAGCTCATTATACAGGCTGAATTCTAACATGTTTACTCTTTACTTTTGCTATAAAATTTTCTTTCAATTCAACAGATAATTATTGTTGGTATTTGTTAGGTATTTTCAGGTCCTCTAGATAGGCCCAGACTTAGGTTGAAAGAGGGGAAGTGGATACTGAGGTGGATCGTAGTGTAACACACACACACACACACACCCCAAGCATATTGAATATTGAAGGTGTCCTTAAAAGGAGAAAAGAATAGGAAAAGTAATCAGAAGAGCAATATGCTTCCTGAAGGATGGGTATGGAAGTGGTAGGTAGAAGGCTTTTTTTTTCCCCAAGGAAATTGCTTCTTGTTTTGCCTCTTGATGGTTTAATTATGAAAGCCTCAGGCTCTCACTCTGTTGAATTTTTTTTTAATCATCAGCTTTTTAGATCTTCCCCGTCCTCCAGCTGTCTTGCTCTGGTTATCGTGTGCCTGTAGAAGAATAAGACCCAATATGCAGGGGCCATGGCAGAATTCCTGGTTCTACGGAATATACTGGTATGTTCCATATGAGTATGGAACCGGTATATTGGCCTTGAATGAGGTTCTTGAGCAATGCAGAGACCCAACACTCAAAGCAAAGGAGTCAGGGGTGCACCGTACACAAATGGTGACAATGGAAGCTGCTCATCACGTGAACACTTGCTATGTCCCAGGCACTCTGCTATATCCCTGACAAGCTTCGTCACAGCTAACCTTCAACACAACCCATGAAGTTTAGTAATTTATTCATTTACTCGTTCATTTATTCAACACTTACGAACTGCCTACCGCCAGGCACTTGTGAAGCAAAGGTGACTAAACAGTCCCTTCTTCTGGCAGTTCACAATGTGATGGTAGGTTAGTGTGACGGTGGAAGTTTGTACGAGTCAGTATGGGAACAAATGGGAAGATATGCCTGGTGAGTTCTGGGTCTTGAGTGGAGAAAATGAGTTTGCCAGGTGGACAAGAAGAAAAAGAGCACTCCAGGCAAAAAGAACAATATGACAAGGCACTGAAGCAGGAAAGAACATGGCACATTGGGGAAAAGAGTGATTAGAGCATGAGGTTCGTGATAGGGAATGAGAGCTTGTGCGTTGGTCAAGGATAGCGCCTGGGGGCCGGCCCCATGGCCAAGTGGTTAAAGTTCCGCTTGCTCTGTTTTGGCAGCCCGGGTTTGCGAGTTCTGACTCCAGGTGTGGACCTACACCATGGACCTACACCACTCCTCAAGCCATGCTGTGGCAGCAACCCACATACAAAATAGAAGAAGACTGTCACAGATGTTAGCTCAGGGCTAATGTTCCTCAAGCAAAGAAAGAGGAAGATTGGCAACAGATGTTTGCTCAGGGCGAATCTTCCTCACCAACCCCCACAAAGGACAGCTCCTGAAGAATCTGTGTGGGAGCTAAAAAGAGCTAGAAACTGTGTCTCCAGGTAATGGAGAGCCAATTAACAGTTGACTTTTCACTCTATTTTACAAGTGACATGTTTATTGGGGTGGCTATAGAAAAACAAAAAGAGGATAATAGAAATCAATGTAACCCATCACATACATTTAACCATCTCTACTAGGTCTATATATATATTTACATTTATAAATAAATATAAAACACATATGCATATTTCTGTATATGTATACACACGTATGTATAAATGTGTTTTCACATTTTTTCATTTTTTCTCTGTATGCATGTCTCTGTTAATGTAACTTTATAGATATACATTACAATGCACATAAAGTTTTGGAATCTGCCTAGTAACATACTATGAACATCTTTTTAGGTCAATAAATATTCCATTGCAAGCTTAATTTTAACTGCTGTGAGCAAGGGAGAGGCAGGATCCTAGGAGAGCTGTCAGACCTGACTGGGTGGTGGATGGTGGGTCTGGGCAACACTGAAGGAAGTGAAGAGAAGTTTAGTTTTGAAACGTCTACCTTTAAGACGTCTGAGTCAGATCGTGTGTCTGATTTATGTCTCTTAGCAACAGAAGTATTCCCTTGAAATGGATACTACATGTCGTAGTTCCCTGTCTACCTGGCCCTTATTTCGCCTCCTCACTCCTATTTTTATCAGATTGCTTTTAGTTACCAGGCTATGTCCATGTCTGGCATGCTTTGAACAGTGCCAGCTGCCAAGGTGCATTTCATGTCCTGTTGTGATCAGGATAACCGTGGCAGAATGATGGTCCTGCATCCTTTCTTTTTCAGAAATTCTATGGATCCACTTTGAGTAAAAGTGGCATTTAAATGCTGGTCAAAAAATAATAATCAAAATGGTAGCAATTTTTAACTTGACTGCAAACCAAATTAGCTGAAAATTAAGATTTGAAAGTGTAATCCCTTGCATCAGGCTAATTGTATGCCATGGGGAAGGATTAGTTTGGTAGAAAACATGTGGTGAAAGATGTCAGAGAGAGACCAATTTTCCTCCTAAATCTTCCTGTAAGCAGTTATAGGGCCCATACATACAAAACGAAACTTTAAATACATATGTCAGAAGAGATATATAGTTACTGTATACAATTTAGAAAATGCAGAGAAGAAAAAAAAGAAATATTCCACAATTATTAGATTTTGAGTTCTAACCAAAAAGTCATTTTGTGTTAATATAGTCTGATGGAACTTGGTAATAGTAGTGTCCCAAAAGGAGGGTCAGCCCATACTGAGTGTCTTCTCTCTTCCAGACTCTGCAGAATAAGTTAAGTGGACATATAATAACAGGCCTTGCATGTTGCTGCTCATGGCTCTGGAAATTTTGTTTAGGAACCCAGGATTGGTTGTCATTTACAAAAGCATACTCATTTCTATATCTGGACATGTCAATCCAATCTAAATGTGAAGAGTTTATTAGCTGTTGCTGGATATAAAGAACTCGGAGAATCCTATGGGAGACAACTTGACATAATTTTCACCACTTTTGTTTTGAAAACTCAGTACATTCAGAGAAATGTACAATGTATAATTTGTGTGATTTGCATGGTGGGAAATACTACTTCCTAAGTAGAGGCAAATGAATTTGGTAGTATATAATATTAAAATTCTAGGATTCTGATTTTCTACAATTCTGTCTCCACCCAAGTGTGAATAACATTCAAAACAGATGCTAATTGTAAATAGACATAAAATCAAGTTTACAGTTAACAGAAAATGGTTAGTCAAAATTATTGAGAAACTGAACGTTTCCATGGACATACAAGCACTCTATCTCTTAGTGAACTTAGAAATTGACTTCATATATTGCAAAACCACTACTATTACTTCTAAACGTGAATAGAGTTTTCCAGAAGAGAAAGACATAAGACTTTTCAAAAGGGGGAAAACCAGTGGTAGAAATTGAAGGGCTGTAGCCTAAGTTAAAAAGGGTAAAAGATAGCTAGTTGTTAAAAAAAAAAAGGATAGCTACCTAGAAATCATGAGATATTAAATATTAAAATATTAACATACTTTCATCCAATATAATTTTTTTCCTTATCAAGTGATATAGTTGATGATAAGGGAAAGCAATAGCTATCACTATTCTACTAATGGATGTTAACAAGCATACTACTTATCTTCATTTATGTACAAAACTGAGGTGAGTAAAGACCATAAAATAGAATCTTTGGCCACGCGGTAAGGGAAGGAAGGAGGGAACAAAGAAGAAAATTTAGTCGAAAGAAACTTGATTCTAGCATTGTCCTGAAGGGAGGTTCAACCTCAAATTGAAAACATTGGGTTTTAATAAAATGATGGTCTTTGTGTAACTACGGTTTCATTTTTTCTTGGATAATTGGATAGTAAAAAGATACTGCATGTATTCCATATGTTACTCATTAGGCTGCAACAAAGATTCCAAACACAATTACTTTGTGAGTCAAGATTTCTACTGAGTGTAAGTTATGGTCTCTAAGCGTCCAGTCCCCACACTCACCTGTACCCCCATGTACTGTAGAGGATGCCATAATAAATCTCAGGTAGACCAATTATCTGCAGATGCAAAGTTCCTACTTGTTCATATATGTTTGGCATAGGAATTCTATAATTGCTGGCCAACTGTGACTGGCAATGCTTTCTGTGGTCTCCATACAAACTTGTAGGAAATACTAAGGTCCTAAGTTATTAAGTTCGAGTTTGGAGCCATTAACTTCATGTTACATGTCACATATAATAACCTCTGATAAATCTTAATCTACAGATTATTTAAATGTGGAAAATTCTGGCACTAAAACCACAAATAGTGTAGTAATTAGACAGTTGAAATTAAGCTAGAGATAGATCATAAATTAATATCCCACAGAGCACTTGTATTATTTTCATCATCATCTGTGGGTTTGGCTTACGGAATTTTTTTTGGTAGGCAAAATTCTTTAGTTTTTGAATACCATAGTAGGTAGAGTTACAAGATAAGTAATAAAAGTAGGAACACATAATTTATAAATATAGATAATATGGTAAAAATCAAGTTGTTATTATTACTATTTGCTAAAGAAATTATTGTGCTGGGGAGTCCCTTCTTTCTCCATATTCAGACCAGAATCAAAGTGATGAACTATACATGTTTTCATTTGCATAAAATGTCTCATCTAAGACTACAAGGAGGCTCTCCAAAGACTGTTTTTTGTTTACTTTTGTTGGGAACTCCTTATTTCCTTTAGGTGTTTGCTGAATGAATTCATTCTCCTTTTGTCTGATTTTGGCCTTTACAATCTATCTGTTCACACTCTTATTTAACCTTCTCCTCAGCACTCTGCCATAAGTTGGCCACACTTGGATAGTTCAATCCTATCTTATCCCAGAAGTGTTGCCTGACCCCACAGACAGACTTCTTCTCCCAATACTTGGCCAAAATATTGTTTGAAATAATTTTCCTAATATTGTGGGAACACCTATTGATTAGTCAATTGCATATATATCAAATTATATTTTGAATGCATTCAAAGCATGTAGGAATGTCACATTTTTAAACGTAATTTATACTTCTCTATTTTGAAGATCTTCAAAAATAACAGCTGAATTGAATCTAGACAGTAGACTCTCTCAACAGAGTTATATTGATAACATTTATTGAATAACCAACTCTGTGCTAGATGTAATACCCATTAATTTTCATAAGAATCCCACAAGGTAGAAATTTTCATCCCCTTTTTGGCATCTGCGGAAGTGGGGTTCAGAGAAGTTACGTAAAGTCCCCAAGGTGGCAGAGCTTCCTTTGAACAGTGCCAGGGCTAAATGCTGCCATGTATGGTTTTGCAGAATGGGTATGGCCTAGAATTGTGCAAGGTACAACTGTACATGGAAGACCCACCGGGGTACAACTCAGGTCTTTTCTTTGCCCCCAACCTCTTTTCTAGTATGTTGCACTCTGGAAGCGATATGGAACAGATTCCCCTTTACAGAAGAGGCAGAACATAAGTTGTGACTTGATGTAGATAGATGTCATGAGTACTTGGCCTGGGGAAGGGAAGGGAAGGGAGCTTTATTCACAGCACTTTGGAGCCACCTCCACCCCACTTTCTCCCCAGGCCTTTACTTCATCCCCTCTGCGGCCCATGACCTCTTGCTGTCTCTGTGAATGGAACACCCAACTGCCCTTTGCAGACTTGCTCTCTCTCCCCTGGAAACTGTCTCTCTCTTGAATCTCATTTTGCTCACTGTTGCTAAGGGCAAGTATAGCTAATTTAAGTCTAGGCTTTATCACTGTTACTTGTTAGTCCTGTGACCTTGAGCAAGTGACATATCTGTTCTAAGCCTCGTTTCTCATGGGTAAAATGAGAATAAAATGACACATAATTTTTTATGGAAATATTAAATAAGATAATACATGTAAAGATAATGTAAAACTTGGAACACAGTAAGCTCAATAAGTTCTTCTTCTTCTTCTTTTTCCCCTCCTCCTCTTTCACTCCCTCCTCCTCCCCCCCTTCTCTTTCCCTCATTTTAACATACATATTTTTTAAATTTGACCTTTCCTTTTTTGCAACCAGTCTTTATAGTCTATTAAAGTAACTAAACAGTGGGAATTCAGGCCAGGTTGGGGGACCAGGGGATGCCTGAGTAGACCAAGAACAGATAAGCCATGTGGACTCTTTTGTTTTTTGGAACTCATCAAACCACACAGGCCTGGCTACTAATATCATGGCCTTAGCACTTAAATGTTGAGATCCTCACATACGTTTTGTATTTTCCATGAAGAATGTAATTGAGACCACTTTACTCCATTATCAGGAAGTTTAGAGAAAGAGGCAGACATGGGAGGTCTTTTAATAATAACACTGTCCTTACCTAGTTCCTCTCTCTGCTCCTTTCCTCTGAGCTTTCTGCTGTCTTTAGAGCTTGCCATAATTCCCTTCCTTTCCCTCTCCTCCCCATCCCCTCGTCCTTCCTTCTCTCCTTTACTTTCTCTTTCTCTGTCTCCCTCCCTCCCTCCCTCCCTCATTTCCTTCCTTCCTTCCTTCCTTCCTAACACATTTGATACTAAAATGATATTCTCAGTACCTATGCCTTCTAACTTCAGCCTTACCTATATTTCTGAGTAATGGTAGTTACATGTCTAGGCTTGAATTCTATGAATATTATATAGGCTAATAAATCCAGCAAAGAACACATTTAAAAAATAAATTTTCTCATAGAAATATTGCATACACTAAGAGTGTCAGAGCATTTTCTTTTTCCTTCCTCCAACACCTGGTAATGAAATTTATTGACATATAAACTTAATAAGCTGCTAATTGAGTAATTATCGATTGCAGGAAACGTGTTCTTAAAAGTCACATTAACAATTGGCAGAGAGGCAAAAATAGAACAGACTCAGTTTTTAACTTACTTTATGCATTACCTGAAAATTGTGAAGAGTTAATCTTATCACACTACACATGGCTGAATTTATAAAAGATAAAATCACAAACGAGTAATGCACAGTTACTTGTTACATATTCTTCCCATTACGATTGACAGGTTCATTAATCATACAGTGTATTTTACTATTAGAAGCTATAAAGGAGATCAAATCTCTTGTAATTTTTCTTCTTCTCTTTCATTTGATAAGTGTGTTGTTTCAGTGTGCAGATAAAATATAGTGTCAGTCACCAACAGTCTCAGGAGATTTTCATTTTTCCAGTAAGAATATCCTTGCTTATTTGCAATGTAAAAATTCCCTAGATCATGCATCATTTCCCTATAACTTGGCCATCAAATCAAGTAAAAAGTCTGTGTGCACCTATTCACAGAAGCGGTCATCCAGAAGTAAGTGCCAGGGGATGGGGACAATGTTTTTGGTGACAGTGATATTGCTTGCTGAGCGGTGAAGGCATTAATGATGAACACCTCTATTCATAACATAACACTGATTCATAATTAAGGTTCTTGTAAATTACACAGATTGCTGACAGATTTCATAAGCTGTTCTGGTGAGAGGTGGCAAATTTTACAGTTTGTCACAGATTGCCAATGAAGCACTTGAAAGCATAAATGAAATATAAGAATATTTGCCAATAAATAAGACAGCCTATGATATTCCCTTTCACGGTGTGTGATGAAAAGAATATGTTTAAAAAGGCTACCTTCCTACTTAGAAAACAAAGGGTTGGTTTTTTTTTCCAGTTCTAGAAAGCAATCCTGTAAAAGATGCCATCAATTCATATAGCAAAAACAGATGGACACATTTTAATTTTTTCTAATTAGTAAGAAAAATGGAAACATGTCTTTTTTATCTCTTGTCAATTTAAAAAGGGGAGAAGTCAACCATGAAAATTCTTCTGTGTCTCAGTGTTTCCATTTTTTGATTTTTAAAAGTATAACTTATAAATAAAATTCTTAGAATTTCTTAGTTTTGGTGATTTGTGTGACACTGATGTACTGTAATTTATACAAGAACTACTTCAGTGTTGTTTTTCAGTGCTTCTTGCCAACCTAAGTATTCTAAATATAAACTGAAGAAATTTGGTCTGGCACAAAATAGCTGATGAAATATTCTGGGCTTGCGTTCCACTGTTTTCCCAGAAGACCTTCTACGAGAAGCAGGGAATGTAAAGAGATCTTGATTAAAGTGCAGACACGTCTGGAGCCCAGTTGCTTGCAGACTTCACCGTGAGTGGCCTTTCAACTCCATCATACAGCGCTCCGTTTCTGACAGGGACACAGCCGCGTGCCCATCGTCTATTTTTGGGCAACAGCTAGTTTTCTGTGTTATGACTCTCCCCCAAATAGGTGCAATTTTGTCATGTCTGCCCAGTAGGACAACTGCAGAGCCTAGATTGGTAAAGCTATTTCCTCAGTCCCTACTCGCACCTAACTTAAAACTGCATTTTCACAACACTTTTGAGAACTGAGCAATCATTTGGTGAATCTGAGCAGCGTAAACAGTCAGTCTACATTTGGTCTTCCCCTAGTGCTTTCTTCCCTTCTATTTACTCAGACAATGCCTCAGGTCTGCTTTTTTTTTTGTGTAAGTGTCATGCCTTATATTTGAGATACGAGTCTCACAATACCTTTGGTTTACTAAGGGTTAAATATATAAGATAAAACTTTGACTAAAGGTTTCTAATCAGTGAAATCCTTCACTCTAGCTTGGAGTTACAATATTATGATTGGAGTTTTGCTCATCCTGTGTGACTCCACGGCTGAAGTGACACGTAAGTTCTTATACCTTGGACACTTTTTCTTTCGTTTTTTTCTTCACAAACGCAGAGCATTGTTTAGCTTACTGTGTTTACGTTTCTTCAAAGCACAAGATTATTCAAGAGAAGCATCACTAGAAGTGGTCATTGGAAAACTAAGAAGGAATTTCTCAATGTAAAGACTGAATGAACTTCCCTACATGGTCATGGTTAGTGTGCTGAAGCTTCAATTTGAAGATCTGATTTGATTTTGCTGGGTCACCCAAGCCAGTGTGTCTCAGTTTCTCGAAGGCTCATTAGGATAAATGCATGAATAGAACTTTAGGAAAGCTCACAGGCACTTTAAATGCTCTCACTTCTATTTCTAAAAGAGTTTATTGGAAATTTATTTCTATAATTGGTCTTTGCCTGATTCAGGCCAGCGGGCAGTTAGACCCCGGCAAGCAGAGCCCTGCCCCAGGCCCGGAATTGGAGCCTCTTCCTCCAATTTCTACATCCTCCCCCTGCCCCTGCCCCCTTGGCATGGGCCATGTCCCACAGTGCCATCTCTGCAGGGTGCCCTGAGCCTGGACAAGACCCATGAGGTCCCACTCTGCATTTCTCTAGAGGTCCTCGACCTTTCACACCACCCATCACCTTTGGTCCCATGGAGACGTCCTTGATGCCTTGGCTTGGCTCTGGTTCCAGCTGGGGGGCATGGTGATCTCCTTAGCTCCTGGATCATATGAGATTGGTCCACCAGAATGGGGCTGATATGCTGATTTTAAGTGATTTTCATGTAAATGAAACACAGGAGGGGTTGAGGGGTCTTCTTTGGTCGTGAGCCATGTGCAGCCAGTGAGTTGGCTGCAGCACCGGAAGAAGCAGGAGTGGCTAAGAGGGCACGCGGGATGGTCCCTTCCCTCTCCAGGCTCCGCGCTTAGTCAGCCGTCCTCTGGGGGTAGCCACCTCTCTCCTTTGAGGGCCTTCCTGATGCAATTCCAATGGGCCCTGCAGTTCTCTGTCCTCTCTTGTCTTCAATGAACGTGTGATGTTGCGTGCTCCTGGGTCTATCTTAAGCTGTGCAGGAGGGACCAACTGTTTTTCTCACTCAGCCCACGGTGCCCCCGCATGTTGCTGCGAATGGTAAACACTGGAAGAGATCCCATTCTAGATGCAGAGATTTTGGCCTCTAGCATTCAAGAGAAGATGTAGTTGGAAGACGTGTTCTTCTAAGTTGATGCAATAAAATTCAGAAAGGTAAATTTAACAAGAGCAGAAAATGAGTCAGCATACACATTTTCCTGCATGCTCTGGATAAGACTTGCATTCTGGTCACTATCAAGGAAGCACAGTAACAACCTGTGAGAGTGTCATTGGAAGCCAGTATTCCCGGCACGATGGATGACGCAGCTCAGGAGTGGCATGTAACCAGCATGAAATAAATGGCACTAGGCACCTGCAAAGGCAGGAGGATCAATATTGTTTCAATACAGTCAGGTTCCTGAGAACCGTGGCACTGCTGCCTTTTCTTGCAGAGGGAGATTTGAAATTCCTCATCCACAGATCACTATACTCCACAAGGGTCCATGGATTTTGCAATGAATTTTTAGTGTCAAAATTGTCTATACAGAGAGAGTCCCCGTACAAAAACATTACTCAGACTCCCACACACTCTTGGGGCAGCCCTGCTTTAATCAACATGTATCTAGGAGATGTTGGAAGTAAAGGGATAACATGTGGTGTTATTTTGTTGTGGTGGTGGTGGTTTAATTTGCTAGTGATGTAAATATTTATTAATCTATTATCCCCTATTCTGCCAAGTGTAATAATAATTTAGTATGGTGCAACGCCTAACTTACAGTGGGTGGTTAATAAACTTATTTGTAAGTGATGAAATGGTACGCCATATGTATCTAGGCAAATAGAAGAAGGCAGAGTCTGATAATTTTAGCTTCTTCTCTTTCTAAGTCGTTGGTGGTGATGGGAAAGTGTTCCCTTTCCTTAAGCATAAACATATCTCAATATATCCCTGCATCCATATCTATATCTATAGCTAATTTCCTTCAGATACAAAAAGAAAAAAGCAAAGAGGACTGGTTTAAATTTGGAGACACTCAGATTAAAAACAGTAATCTCCATAATGTCAATATCGTTAATTGAAAGGGAAAGGATAAAGTTTGGGGATCTAATTGTTGCTAAAACGAATGTTCTGTTTAGTTGATTTGTCTGAGTCAACGAGTTTTGTTTTGTTTTTTTGTACCTATTATGTACTCTGCCTTAAACACTTGTTTACAACTGTTGAATAAATTTGGTGTGAAATAAATAGCTAACACTAAGCTTGTATATTATGAACACCTAATGGCTTTAGAGAGTAGAGTAACTGAATTATTTAGAGAGATTGCCTAGCATTATAGCAAGGATAAATATTTTCTGTACTTTAAGTGTCAAAGTTTGTCACTATGGATCCAGGAAATGGAAGTGGAATGATCTAGAAACATCTAGCACAGTTGACTGTATGACTCTATATTTTGGATCCTGAGGGATGAAAGTATTTTCTTCTTGACTCTTCTAAATATTCTGGGTCCTTGCTTTTGTCTTATCCCCCATAGACCCTGCTCTAAATAATGTTGTTCCTCATTGTGTATCATTCAGAGTTTTCTTTACCATGACTATCTTCATACCATTTTTCACACTTTGAATAATGTCTGATATTTTCCATTTCCCTCTATAGTTCCACTTCTCCCTGCTTTGTGCCCTACTAGACTGAACATCATGAACTGACATCGATGGGTTGCCTGCTCTTGGCTTCTGGTTAGGTTCTGCTGATGGGAGGCACCATCAGGAGATCAGAGGGCATGAGGAGATCCTAGGATGCTCATTGCCTTGGCTCTGCCCTCAACAGGTGCAGTCACTGCATTTCTCTTCTGAAGGCCAGAGCTTCTGTCAAGTTTTACATCATTACAGCCATATCCAGTTCCAGTAACCACTCCCATTTTTGCTTCGTGACTAGGAATGGTCATGACTTTCCACTATTATTAGTCCTAGAGTGCTTCTTCAACCCTGCAGGCTTCTCTGAGCTTTGCATGTCTAGATAAACAATACCTCCATTACATTCTCTTAACTACCATTTCTGAGTGTGCCATTTCACTACCGGTACAGATTTCTTCTATTTCGTCCGGTTTTTCACAGTGCATATTGTTTCCAACTTATAAATAGAGCAAGTCCTGGATTAGACTCAGATTGCCATGTGAATATATTTATCTTGTCCGTTTTCTCCATCTTGTCTCTAGAGCATTCTGATTATCATTGATTAAATGTTAGGATTAGGTTTAGCATAGGATAGAAAAAGTTCAAATAATGTTGTTTCAACAAGATAGAAACTCATTTCTCTCTCACATTAAGGAAGTTGAAATGTAGATGCCCAGGGCATTTATGGATCCCACCTGAAGGCTTCAGGGAGCCAGCATCTCTCTTTTCACTAATCCACCTACCTGAGGAAGTTCAAGATGACTGCTGGATTTCTAGGCAATATATCTGTCTCAGGGTAGAAGAATGGGGGAAGGACACAGTTGGGGCTCATCTCTTCCCTATTAAGAAGACATCCTGGAAATACAACATAACAGTGACTACATTTCATTAGCCAAAACTTAGTCCAGTGGCTACAGTTTGATACAAGGCAAGATGAGAAACGGAGACTTACATCTGGCTGACAGAATGCTCTACTGAAAGCCAGACTTTGATGTTAAAGAAGGGAAGGATGGATATTGGGAGACAACATGCATTCTCTGTCAAAAATGGAAACTTCTATATTGTGGTGATCCTGTGAGGCTTTCAACACCTTTCCTACCGAATATGCCAAAATAGAAATAGATAGATAGAAAAACTTTGACAGTAGTGACTTATCTAATTACTTATGATTTCTTATTTATTTAAAGTGGATTGAATTGTCCATCCTCACTACTCCTCTTCTTTCCCTCATTATTCTTTCTTAACCCTCTGCAGTGTGACTTTTATCCCCAACAAATTTATTTAATCAATTTACTTTAAGGTATCCTGTCACTTCCTTACTATAAAATCGTGTCATCTTTTCTGTTCTCATTCTCTTTAACTTTGTTGCAGTGGATACTACTTCACTGATGAGATTCTGCTCCCCTTTGCTCTCTTCTTGCTTGGCTTTGAATGGACAAGATTTTCCTGCTTGTCCACCACCTCTCTGCACCTTCTTTGGTTTCTTTTGATAGCTTCTCTTTCTACTTCTGTCTAGTAACTCTTACCATTCTCTAAAGTTTTGGACTTCCATTCTCTTCTGTCTTCATGCCTCGACTTCATGATTAGATATCATCTGACAGTTCAACTGTATTTTTCAATGCTTCAAAATCCAATCTCCTGTCTTTGAACTACTTATAAACAATCTCTCAACATTTCAAACATGATATGTGAAATCAAAGTGCTCCCTCTTCACAAATAATTCTCTTTTACAACTTCTCCATTTTTTCTAGTCTCCTAGACGCAAAACTTTTGAATCATCTTTTATTGGGTTATTTTCTTTAATCTATTGTTTAATCTAATGGGCACTTCTTTTGAAATTTCTTTTGGCTCCATCCTTTCTTATCTTATGACCATCCAAATGTTAATACTACATGCTAAATCATCATAAGAACTGTTTTTGCTGATCTTCCTGGATGCAATTTGTGGTGTGTGTGTGTCTAGCTAATCTTTTCTGTATCATAAAAATAGCCTAATATTTATTGAGCACATACTATATGTCAAGAGCTCTTCCAAATATTTTCCATGTATTAACTCATTTAATTTTCACAAGAACCAAAGGAGGATGTACTATTCCTACTTAAATTTTTCAGGTGAGGAGACAGAGGAACTGAGAAGTTAATTGACTTGTCTTAAATCTACCAAATGAGAAAGCTGGAACTCAACCGAGGCTGTCTAGCATCAGGGTCTGAACTCTTCAACTTTTGCTATATTGCCTCTTCTGTTACTGTTTGGTTAATGGATCATGCCATGCTAAACTAAAAACTAAAAACCCTTCAGTCTGCCTGTAACATCAAGTATAAACTCATCAGTTTCGTTTTCCTGGCTCTCGGTAATCCAGCCCTACGCGGTACATCCAGCTCCATTCATCACTGTTGTCTAATATATATAGTGGGGTATATTGCTCGTTTCATTTTCTCAGTTCCAAAATTCAATTTCTTTCTCGAGCTGCAATGTACTTGTGTTCTCCTGGAGTGATGCTTTCTTGTTCCTGTATCTTGGCAAACAGTCTCTACTGCAGCTTGGCCCCAGAAATCATGTATCCGAGGGCTGCCACTGCCACTCTGATCCCCAGAATGGGGACTTCTCTGAGAGAGAGGGAAATAACATGACCAGAGATGTGGGGGTGCACTCCACTGTGGTTAGCCATCTCTGTCATCCTTTAAACCAGAGCTCAAATATCATCTAACTTACAAATCAATCATCGATAATAATCATGAAAATAGAAATTTCTAGCAAAAGTGCATATATGGCCAAAGCCCCTCCTTTTGAAGTTGAGGAAACTGAGGTACAAGATATTTAAATAATTGACCAAGTTTTCACAGATTATAGGTACGAGAACTGGCATAGAAACTTGCGTTTTCTGGTCCCTAAACCACTATACCCGTGTTGTCTAGACGGTCCTTGGAGTCACAGTAAGAGACAAACTGGGTACTTCATTCTTCCTTCTCATGCTAATTTAATCGTTGTCTCCATTGGGCTTCATGGCAAAGTTTCATCTGAACAAAGAGGTCTGTGGCTAAAACAATTTTGAAACCCAATGTGCTATACCAGGGGTTGGTAGACCATGGCCTATAGACCAAATCTGGCCTTCAGCCTGTTTGGGTATGGTCTGCAAGCTAAGAATGGTTTTTACATTTTTGAATGTTTAAAAAAACATCAAAAGAATAATATTTCCTGACATATGAAAATTATATAAAATTTGAATTTCAGTGTCCGTGAATGAAGCCGTATTGGAATATGCCACACTCATTTGTTTATGTCTTGTCTGTGGCTGCTGATAATGGCGGAGTTGGATAGTTGCGACACAGACCATGTGGCCCATAGAGCCCCAGATGTTTTCCAACCAGCCCTTTACTGAACAAGTTGCCCACTCCTGTGTTGCACCAAGTTACAGAAACCTGTCTTGCTGAGCTCTGCTTTCTCTGAACTTCTCTACCATTTATAATTTGTACCACACAATTTAGCTGCCTTGTTTGTATGTGTGTGACCATTTTAGAGGCCTTTTAAAAAAATTATTTCATATATTCTGCTTTTGACTTTTATACCAGACTTTGAAGCTCTGTAAGGGCAGGAGTGAGATCTTATACAGCATTTTGATCCTCCTCATTTACATAAATAGTTCTTAGAATTATTGGTTGAAAGGATAGTATATTTTTGAGTGCACCACAAATACTCAATGAAGTGAGTTGAGTCAAATGTGTAATATTATTTCCTAAAGAATCATGGATGTTGGATTAGTTTGCATGGGCTGCCATAACAAAATACCACAGACTGGGTACCTTAAACAACAGCAATTTATTTTCCCACAGTTCCGGAGGCTGGTAGTCAGAGATCAAGGTGTTGCAGGGTTGGTTTCTCCTGAGGCCTCCCTCCTTGGCTTGTAGATGGTCGACTTCTCTCTGTGTCCTCATATAGCCTTTTCACTGTGTGCAAGTGGCCCTGGTGTCTCTTCCTCTTCTTATAAAGACACCAATCATATTGGATTAGGGCCCCACTCTTAAGACTTCTTTTAACTCTACTTACCTCCTTGAAGGCCCTATTTCCAAATATAGTCACATCGGGAGTTGAGGCTGTGGTATATGAATTTTGGGGGGATGCAATTCAGTCATGACAGATATCAAGGGATAATATTTTAGAGTGCTCCCTTTTCAATCTGATTATGATATGCTGGAGTAGCAATAAAGAGGTAAGTAAGCATAATGCAATGGTTCTATTGTCAGATTCAGCAATACTAGTATGACATTTAGTACCTGACTCTTTCTATTATTATTATTATTATTTTTTTTGGTGAGGAAGATTAGCCCTGAGCTAACATCCATTGCCAATCTTCCTCTTTTTGCTGAGGAAGATTAGCCCTGAGCTAACATGTGTGCCCATCTTCCTCTCTTTTGTATATGGGATGCCTGCCACAGCATGGCATGATGAGTGGTGTGTAGGTCTGTGCCTGGGATCCGAACATGTGAACTCCAGACTGCCGATGCAGAGCGCGTGAACTTAACTACTATGCCACCAAGTCAGCCCCTGACTGTTTCTATTACTATTACCAACTCTAACCATGTTGGGCCTGATTGACTGACTGCATTTATTTTTCTCGATTCTCATCTCTCGAATGCAAAGCCTTTATGTCTCTCTAGACAAATCACATAAAAAGACAAAGCACAACATTGGAGACCTTAAAGGAAAAGAAAAAAAAGTCTGTGTAAAGCATAAGAGTGTTTTCAATACTTTGTAATGTCGTTAGAACATTCTTCTCTAACCTCAAGTGGGAGTTAGAAGTAGAGGATATTGAGAGAAAAACAAACAAGGAGGCATCCTGTTGTCACCAAGTGATGTCTCTGTTGTCAGAGCCTCACTGATAGAACAATGATCTGAGGCTGTTAATAATCACCACTGAATGCACTCAGGACTGGTCTCCTGGGCTTTATTAGGTCCAGCATAATCTTTGACTAAATAAGTGTTCCCTATGTAGGGGGCAAACTTGGTGTCTGACTTTGTCATAGAAAATTTGGAAATTATATAATTTTATGAAGAACAATTACTTCAGATTTTTGAGGTGGGGAAAAAAATAGAATTATTTTTAAACTTAAAAGTGAAAAAATTGGCCTAACCCAAAGAACATATGGAGGAACACATTTCTGAATTGCATACTGCTTAAAAAAACCCTTCTCCACTCGAAGTTTTCTCCCCCACCACTGTCGCCTATTCCAGCTCCAGATATGTAAAGCTCGCCACTAAGATATCTGAGAATGTGGTTGTTCAACCAGAATCACACCAGAGTTCTTATCATTGCCAACTTTGGGTCTCCTCTGGTTCTAGATCTCTCCATTCAAGCCGTTCATAGCTACTGGTTGCATGAAGTGATGGCAATGCAGTTGGAGATAGAAGTAGGGATGTATGAGTGTCTCTGTGTGTGTATGTGCGTGTTGGTGTGGTGGTGGTATTGATAAAAAGCTGTGTTCAGTTTGGAAGAAAACGTGAGGAAGGTTAAGCAAAATTTTCCAGAGCATCAGAATAGTGTTTGATAGTCAGAGGACACTAGACTTAACTCAAGGAGGTTGTGTGCTGAAATGGGAAAAGCATGGTCTTTGGAGACAGCAAACAGACCCAGATTCCAGGCTCAGTTCTGCTGTGTACCCACTGAGGGACCTTGGGGAAATTGGCTAGCTTTTCTAGTTATCTAATCTGTACATAATGGGATAATTGTTTCTACCACAAGGATGCATTTTTAAAACCTTTTATATATAGGGCAAAAAATAGTGAAAATAGTTAAAAAATGACATCATTTAGCCTTAATTAATGCAAAATGAAAAACAATCATTTAGTTCAAAAATAGTGCATTTTTTGATGAACAGTTTTATATAATTTTATCATATGCACAAATTTGTGTAACTACTACCTGATTGGAATACAAAGCTGTCCCATCACCACGTACAGACTCCTGAGAGTGGTTTTGAATGTTGAATAACTCTAACGGCTAGTATACTTATGTAACTTTAAGGAGGATGCTTTTATGATTTTGCCACCTTTAGTTATGATATAGGTGAGGTCTTTCTTGTTAAAAGACATTTTATCATAATATCTAGTAGGTTTTTCAAATCAGGTCTCTTTGGAAATGACAAACAGATTTGTTAAAAATTTCTGAGCTCACTGTCTATAACAAGAAGAGTATTCAATTTACTGCACTAGAACAGACTTGGAAGGTTAGAGATAGGTTCTGATATAACCAGAGAATTCGTGCTAACACTAATTTTTTTGCCCGTCCAGCTGGTATCCCCTTCTGGATGTTCTGTGTGGTCAGGTCTGTGCTGGTAGGCCACCTTCTTAACTTCAGGACTAGGATTTTCTATGTCACATAGTTCTTAGTCTTTGGTACCTAACCTAGGCTGCACGCATTAGAAGTTCTTTCTCTCATGAGTTCATTTGTTCTTCCACAAATATTTACTGGGTACTTGCTCTGTGATAAGCACAGAGGCAGGTGCCTGAGATAGAGAGGTGAACCCCTGCCCTCGTGGAAATTCAAACTCAGTAAGAGTGTGAGACTAGCAGATCAGCAATTATAATAGAAACAGGTGAGTGTTAGGGATGCACAGGTGATGTGGAGGCCCCGGGAAGGGTATCCAGCCTGAACTTGTAGAGAATCTTGAAAGCTTTCACCAATAAAATGACATTTAGGATGAGTTCTGAAAACCCCAAAGAAGTTAGCTAGGCCAAGATAAAGAAGAAGGGAATCACAGACATAAAAGTGAAACTGAGGCACAAATGAATGAATACACATGGTGTGGATGTAAACTAGAGTGGGCTATGGCAAAAGGTGAGCTGGAAAGGAGAGAGAGTCATGCCACACAGGGCTCTGTCTGTGAGTTTGATTTGAGGGGCTGTGTCTCTTTGCCTGACATGAGGTGGAGCCTTCATTTGTATAGACGCACAACCCGTTTTCTACACCATTCAGCCAGAGGGCTCTTGGTAGAGGGGGACCCAGGTCCTTAATCATGTCCTCACTAATCTTGTGAGGCTCATCCAGCACATAGTGGGGACTATGATTCTAGAATGCTCCTGCTCTTGCTATGATTATGTAATTGTTTACTCTTGCTTTCCTTCTGCTTTGATTGGATTCCTTTTAACTTAAAGGAAACCTCCAAAATGAGTTTGTGTTTGTACAAACTATATTGATTTCTGTTTTTTTAAAAGATAAAGTTTTATATTCCTGTTTGTGCTTTTTAAAAACATAAATTCAAATTCAAAAAAACAAAGTAGTAAGAGTCAGTTTACTTTTTCATTTAACGTAGAAAAGCTATGAGAAGTGGTTACAGATACTCAAATATTCACATAGGATTTTCAAAATATGACACAGGGAAGAGTAGAAAGCTTCAAAAGAGATTATGTGTTTCTAGAGTAACAAGAAAAAGGCTCTCAGGACACAGATTTTATAATGTATAAAGGATATTAACTCTGACACCAGTCAGCTACAATAAATGACTAATTTTATCATAGCCTTTGAAAAGAACCCTACACCCCGAGTGATTCTACAAGAGCTGTAAAGATTTGACTTGAGCTCTCTCCAGTACAGAAGATTTTTCTTATTTCTCCTCTGTCTGGTTATGGCTATAGCTTTTGTCACTCTTCCAGAGAACACTCTTAACTGTATCCTGAAGTTTCTATCTCAGAGTATTTTTGAAGCAACTACATGAGTCAAATGTTACTAGTGGGGTTAAACTCCCACGTTGCCCTTAAAACAGGGATTTCAAAAGGGCATATTTATATACTTCTAGTTGCCATTTTGTTATCATTTGTTTGATTTAACAACTCTCTCTCTGAGTATTCACCATGGAGAAACATAAATTTGGCATTCTATCCAAAAGACCATGGAAGGGCCAAATCTTTGCCATCCCTTGAACTTATCAAAGCAAATGTTTTCAACTTGTTCCAGGGAGTTCTGTATGCTAGATTCAGCCAGGAATTGCTCGGTTTAAATGCTCTGGGTGTGGGACTTGTTTCAATCTCCTTCTAATAAAGAGATGCCCTAGAAGGGCCATCAGAATTTCTCTAATTCCAGTTATCCCTTCCGAGTCTTCTCCTCACTGTCCTCGAGAAGCTCCATTGAGAAAACAAACATATACAAACAAACAAACAAACAACCTAGAAATTTGACGTAACCTGTTAAATACCTGTTAAATACACAGGTATTTAACCCATGGGTGGCTACATAAGGCAGAAGTTTGAGCTCTCATTTATTTATTGGTTTATTCAACAAAAAATTATTGAATGCATATTAAATGCGTAAAACTAGGGCAACTATCTATATGATCTCAAATATGCAATAAATTTAATAAATTTGGTCAAAACTTCAGTTAAGCTCTGATTTTTTTTTTTAAATTATGCATAAAATGATTTCTATGGAAATGAAAGTATTTCAAGGGCTGTCTCACCTTAAAAAGTTCTCATAATGTCCCTTCAGATGATTTGTCTCATAATCAACAATCATTATTTGTCTTATAATGTCTCTTTAGATGATTTTAGATGTCTATGTAATAAAAATAAAAGTAAGAGTTCCCAATAAATTTGATTGATCAGAAAGTCCGTGTGGACCACGTAGGCCTCAAAGTCTACCCGAGGGCCTGAATTGGTCATTTGGAATGATGACCAGGATTGGCTGTCCACACCAAGTTAATTAAATCAATTTCAATTCACTCCTACTCTTAATCTATATAGGATGTCAGAAAATCAGACCGACTAGTCAATAATTTTTTCCAGATTGATTCAACCTCAATGATATCTTTTATGGTAAAATGTTTTATTTTTATCTACTTTCCAGAAAAAAAACTGAAGCATTTTATTGTTGGGTGAATTTAGTACACTACGTGGGAATAATTTTTATTGAGAGAAATATATGAACTTATAGGTAGATGAATGGAAATAAAATGATTATGATTCATCTGTGGTTGGTATTTTCCCAAAGTTGAATTCATTTAAATTAATTCATCATTTGAGAAAGAAATTTTCTGAGTTGACTGACAATAACTCCAGCTACAGTCATATAGAGCAACAGGTTTCCAAGTCTAAGATTAGAAGAGGAATAGGTTGTTTGTACCAGTTCTCATTCTTGTTAACGATTGTTGTTATGAGAATGGATTCGTGTTGTGCCATTTTCTGCTCCTTTGCCATTTTTTGTCACAAGAACAAGACATGAGATTCTCAATGGCTAGTGTTATCTCTGAAAGGCAGTAAACTATTCTGCTATAACCTTTTATATCATCTCATTTCGATTGACTAGCTAGCTATTCTACCTCTGTCTCCTAAGTTACCAATGGCGTTAAAAGAAAAGAAGAGAAATGGCTGCCTAATCAAATGGGAGAACATTAAAAATGTCAAGGCGGTAGACCTGGCTGCTGGCTTTCACAGCATGGATGAAACATTTTTTTAAAGAAAAAACTTATTCTTTTGACAAAGATTGCAATAAGAATGGAAAATGTCAGATCAAGAATCTATTCATGTGACAATGATTGTGATGGGAACGAAAATAGTGCACACTTTACCCTTTCTTTTTATAATCATAGTAAAGTAACTTCACGTGGTGCCACTTGGGAGCTGAACTTGAGAATTCTGAAACTGGGCGAAAAAAATCAAAAGGAATAGGGAGGCATAATGTAAGGAGAATCAACATTTAAGTGACCACCCAAGGCATCGACATGTCTCAATTACAGAACATGGGTGGTTTTAAGTATAGGTCTGGTAAAATTGGTATGTAGATTAACCACATATAAACAGGACTCATGTTTCAATACTTACATTGCTTTCGAAATATCAAACTGTGAACTTTTATTAGGTAAATAATAAAACATTTCTAATACATGTAAACTGGTAAGTGGGTCATTCAAAAAACACAATATTGATTTTTTTTTGTCTATGACTACAAATAACAAATTACCTAATATTTCTTTCTAGGTTCTTTCTAGCACTTTCTTTCACCCTAAGCTGAAACTTCCAGTGCACTCAAATAGTGCTGAATTAAACTGAATGAGCTGAAAAAAAATAATCATAAGAAATAATATTGGACAGTAGTAGCAATTTGAATGACTTATTTCAATATGTATGACAGTTAAGATATTATTACTGAATTAATAATATAATTAGGAAACCAAGTAATAGCTCAAGATTGCTTTGTGTTTACTGAGACACACAATCAAGTAATAAAGTAAAAACCTTTTGACTACCTCTCTAACTTGGGAATTTGTATGTTTAAATATGCAGTGTGTGTCTAAGGGCTGTAACCAGACCTGTGGCCCTGGGCCTCTACAACTCCACTCCTGCTCAGTGGCACTGCAAAGTTTGCCTGAAGTTTGCAAAAAAAAAGGAAAGAAAGAAAGAAAAAAAGAATCATATATATTTATACTTGTATTTATGATTTTTTTTATTGCGATGTAATTGACATAAAACATTATGTTAGTTTCAGGTGTACCATAATGATTCAATAGTTGTATATATTGCAAAACGATCATCACAATAAGTCTAGTTAACATCCATCACCATACATAGTTACAATTTTTTTTTCTTGGGATGAGGACTTTTAAGATCTACTCTCTTAGCAAATTTGAAATATACAATACAGTATTATTAACTGTAGTCACCATATAGTACCTTACATCCCCATGACATTTATTTAACAACTGGAAGTTTGTACCTTTTGACTACCTTCACCCACTTCACACACCCCCTCGCCCCCCTACTCCCCCTACTACCCCACCCCTACCTCTGGCAACCACCAATCTGTTCTCTGTATCTATAAGTTCAGTTTTTGTTTTTAGATTCCACACATAAGTGAGATCATATGGTATTTGTCTTTCTCTGTCTGACTTATTTCACTTAGCATAATGCCCTCAAGGTCCATCCATGTTGTCGCAAATGGCATATCTATGATTTTTATTAGCCTTATACATATTGGGAAAACATAATCAATAACAGATTGTGACTTTTAGACTTCAAAAGACAAGGATTTGATTGATTAAGATTTTTTTTTAATGATTCTAAATGAGTATTTTGAACCGAGAGCAGCAGATTTATCATCCATAACTCGAGAGCACTAAGTTTACTTATCCCAGAGAATTTCGAGTTTCTTTTCCTTTTGCAGGAAGATCCTCAAAGATCAAGGCTGACTCTTAGCTTTAGGCATAAACATTAGTTCCAAAACGGTCGTGCATATGCTGTATTGGTATTTACATTGCATGATATTATATAACAAAACCAGCAAACCTTGCACGTTCTGGAATACACAGACTTGGGGAAAAAACAATGTAATTCAGCTTAAACTTCTACCTGCATTATACTAGTATGACTAGAGGGGAAAGTTCTTTGGCTGGAATTTAGACCCTTAGCTCCTTGAGGGAAGGGACCATGCTTTGTTCCTACCAACAGAGGGTCTGAAATCTAGTAGGTATGCAATATTTTATGAGCGAATGAATGAATGGCTGTGTTAATGAGACACTTGTGATCTCTTAGGATCTGAAGGCCCTAGCATCTCACACTCTCAGATACCGTGGGGGAGCTCCATTACAACTTTTCAAGGAGAGCTCGCATGATGCCAGAAGTCGATGAAGCCTTTTGAAGTAATGCCTGATGCAGAGCAGGCCTCACAAAACTCCCATCAGGGAAACAGCAGGAGTTGCTGTTGTTTTGAAAGTAGGCATTTGTGGCGTATTTCTGCGTACAGTTTTCATTTTAGGATTTTGGGAAGGCCATTTCTCATGAATGACTGTCCCCTTCCCTCACGATGACTCCAAGATCCTATACAAGAGCCTGAGAACTAAGGTCATGACCCTATTACAATGCAAGTGTCCTTGGAGGGTTAACACCCAACACCCTAGCATTATGATGTCCTCGGAATAACTCACTTACCATGTCCTGTGCCACAAACAGGCTTCCAAGGAGAGGAAAGGCGATTGTGGTTGAAGAGAACAGAAATGGAGGAGTTGGGACCTTGAGACAAACTTCACATTCATAACGTTGGGGGAACACAGACACAGAAAAGGTATCTTGTTAGAATTATTGGAATTAATGCAAATGACGTTCCTTTATTAACCTTTATCTGGGATTCAGTGGAAATATTTTTTTTTTTAAATAGAATTTCATTTTCTCTTGCTTGTTTTGTGCTTCTGCCTGGACTGAACCTCCTGCCTCAATTACCTAAAGTGCAGGTCAGTATTAATAGTGCCTGGGGAGTTTTCCTTTCTTCCTTAGCAGGCCTAGTCTACTAGTCAACTACTAACCCAGAGGTGTTCCGAACCAGGAAAATCTAATGTGTGCTTTCATTTATCATTTTAATTCTTTCTACTCTGCAAGAGAGAAGCATTTTTCTCTCTTAGCCTTATTAACTGTTGAAAAGAGCATTTATATTCTTAATTTATGTTCTGGAAACATGTCAGTTTTTGTCTTTGTCATTTAGAAACCATGATTCACAAACAGGGTTGAGTACATTAGCTGCCTGGGGGGATATTACTGCCGGGGTGGCCCTTGGTTTGATGTAAAAGCAGAAGTGCCCATAACATCTTGAGAGCGAGCAAAATATTTTTAAACCACCTGAAAGAGATTCTGATATAATCTGGAATTCTTTCCTAACTGGAGGCCAAATCACATTCAGGGCCTTAAAAGCCGCTGTGAGTTACAGATCATCTGTTTCTTTAGCAGATGCCCATTTGTTCGAACCTCCTGCCTAATTTAATGTAAATATTCAAATTGACCTTTATTTTTGCATACTCTCATGGATTGTCCTTGGAATATAATGTCAAAGGATCTGGTTTATAGAGTAACTTTTTAGCACAGTAATTCTTGCTTTTAAAGGATCCTAATATTATTATAAAAATGTAAAATCACTTTCTATAGATTTAATCCTAATGAAAAATTTAAAAACTGTAAGAGTCAAGACCACATTAGATATAATCATGGAAAAGAAGCATGTGACTGATGGAAGAAATGCACCATGATCTTCCTTTCATGGACAGGACTCTAAGAAATTTGGAACTGGATATAAACTATTGAGTCTACTGTACCTTTTCAGACTGGGTGAATATACGTTATAAACTCTTCCAGAACAAAGAGGAAAAGATATTTTTCTACCTATCATCTGCTCTGTTCAATTCAGCAAAAGAATTGACCTAATTACCCTTCTGGCTGCAGTGTGGTGGGCCGTAATGCACTTTTAGTTTCAGAGTCTTGGTTTGATAAGGACCGTAGACATCTGTTAACTGAGTTTGATCCAAGTGGAGAAACCCACGTGACAAAATCCATGCTAGTCGGCCATACGGCCTCTGCTTAAATAGGGTCAGTGACATGGAATTATTTACTTTTCAAGGAAATCCATTCTATTTTTGAATAACTCTTATTAAAATGTTCTTTTTAATCAAACTCAGAACTGCTTCCCTGTAATTTCTAACCCTTACATTTGGTTCTGCTTTCTGGAACATCACTGAATAAACTGAATTTCACATGAAGACGCATATATGTGGCATGTTTTGTTTCCAAATCAAGCATTCCAAGCTTTTTCAGCTGCTCCTCATATGTAATGGTAGAGACCCTTGTCTTTTTTGCCTCTTTCTTGAGGCACTCTAGATTGCCAATGTCTTTCCTAAACATATGCATCCAGATGTCATCTGAATGAATAGTATGATGGTTCTTTCACCTCCTTTAATCTGCAAACTATACTTCTTATAATGTAGCCTAGAATACCTTGTCCTTTTCAGCACTTGCTAATTGAGCTTGTGATAATCTAAAATCCCAAGTGTTTTCCATGAAGAACTCCTGACAAATCAACCCCTCTCCCTTCTGTACTAGTGCAAGCACTTGAAGGGAAAATAATTATATTAAGGACATTGTTAATATTTTTATAGGGTGATAAAATCATAGTATTTTGGAATTGGATATGATTTTAGAAGTCATCTAGAATGATCCCTACATTTTACAGAGGAGAAATTTGAAAGTCAAAAGTAAGTGCCTGGAACAAAGAATATGTGACAGTGTCTGCTCAGGTAGGGCTAGCCCCTTGATCTTTAGATTCGCTGAGAGCAGAAATATTGTTTAATAAATCCCTAACTAAGGCAGAAAAGGAACAGTCTACTGAGCATTGGTAAAGCAAATTGGTTGAGCCCACTGGCTAATTTTAATCATTGTTATCTTTAAATTAATTTAAGTACGCTACATCCAGCCAGAGATTTGAAAGCAAAAGGCAACTTGACATTTCTATAAGGTAATGGCATAGAATGATTTTATTGTCTTCTAAATGCTCAGCCCCTGGCCACTTTAGGGCCTCAATGGGATTATGCTACTCTCATTTTTTTTCCTCTTTTTAATTCTTTTAAGTGGCAAAAGGACAGAGTAGCAGAAAAAGATGCAGCAGAACTAGGAACAGGAAACCACAGAAGAGAAACAGTTTCTTTATCTCGCTCCCTGGCACTTACTCCTCTGTAACAGTGAGAGGGGGAGTGAGGCGCGTTTCTGCCAGATAAGCAGCAAGGGGAGCTTTGATGAGGTTGAGTACAAGCTCCCTGAACATTTAGAATTTATTTTGTGGGGAAAAAAAAAATTCAGGATTAGCGTGAGTGGTGCAGAATGCTGTCCCAAGTTAGTCGTTCCTAGTGGGAGACAGAAAAGTCGAATCCATTTGGTCACGAGTCTGTCTGCACACCCCAATTGCCTGTGGAACTGAAGACACTCAGGTTCCAATTCTGTGGGCCAGGAGAGGTTCCCGTGCTTCCCAGAAATGCTCCCCAAGTTATCGCGATATAAAGTCAGGGTTAATAACCCCTGATGTGTGATTAAGAGCTTGGCTCCACAGTTGGTCTGCTTATTTGAATCCAAGCTGATCTGTTACTATGTGTCTTTGCACAAGTTATCCCCTCTAAGCTCCATTTCCTCATATGCAAAATGGAAATAATGTTGGGAACAATATTATTATTATGAACCAACTTCACAAGCTTGTTATGAAGATTAAATAAAATTGTATCTCTAAAGTGCTTAATACAGGACCAGGTACCCAGGAAGCATCCCAGGCGTATCGGCAATCCTGAGCATTTCTTTAGAATTTTCTCTGAAATGCTATCTTTACGAATATGATACTGCTTAGATATTATGATAATCTAATATATATTATATGTATAATCATATGTACATATGATTTTTAAATTGGAATGTGGGCAGCAAAATGTGAGATTTGGCTGCGAGAAGCTGGATTTTATGAGTTAGCAAACAAGATGTAGTGTATCAGAGGAGCAGAAGGGCTGACATGTACTCCTTGTTGTTAAAGAACAATCTAGAATGCCGTATTAGCTATGGGATTCAGGGAGAAGATCAAGCATTCCAGGAGGTTGATATACATTGAATGCCTGTGTTCCATTATTTGGTTTAATCCTCAGACCCAAGTTATGAAGTCAGTGCTAATATTATTCCATTTTCAAATGGGGGAATCAGGGCTTGAGGTGGTTGACAAACTTGTAAGATACACTGTTAGTAAGTGATGGAGACTCTGAAACATACGGTAATTGCCATTTAGATCACAGAGTAACGATTGAAGACCTTCTGCCACCTAGTGGCAGTATATCCAAATTGCAGGTTTTGTTTACCTGAGGATTGAAGGCATTTCACATTAAAGCTTAGCCCAAACCTAAGATTCGGAAGGGAATTTGACTCAATATTTGTCACCACACTAACCATCAAATTTGACTAGAAGATATCATGGCATATTATAGAAAATATAGCATTGCTTTGTCTTCAGAAAAACTTGGGTTGGAACTTTTATCAGATTTGTGATCTTGGACAAATTTTTTAACCTCTGGGAGTGAGCTTTATTTCCTCTTATGTAAAGTAGCGATAAAGTTTCATACTTTTCAAATTTATTTATGTGTTAGAAGTAATACGTAGCCAAAGAACAGCATAGTCCCTAGCACATACCAGAGGCTCAGAGAATGATAATGTATTTGCTCCCTATCTGTGTTGAACTTACCTAAAAGCACCTGTGGAGGGAGAATGGGGTGGGGGAGATGGAGGGGGAGGGGCAATTTTGGCTTAATTTCCTCCTTACACATTGACTAAAAAATTGAAAGTGAAATGGTCTCCACTGTATTAGTAGACTAATAATAATAGTAAAATAATAGTATGATAACAGTACAATATAAATCATATAATACACGTGTCTATTTTAAAGGTGTGAATGATGAAGACTCAGGAGGATTAAGTAAAATGCCTGGCCAATAACTGATACTCTGAAATATGAGTTTTCTTTATTATTGCAGGCACATCCCCTCAAAATTTCTACAAAGTGTCACTCACCTGCCAGAACTTTCAAATAGGCCACTGAATTATAATCTAGAGAACTTAGCTTTTTTCCTTCACAGAATGTTGAGAACTTTTCTGTGAAATGATTTGGTTATTTGCTTTCACAGACGATTAAAACTGAATTATTTTCTTAGTGATTATGGACTTAATTTGGAAGGCATATGAGTTTTGTAACTACTATTGATATATGGGAATATTTGAATTACATTTTTTAAATTTACTTCAATTCATAGATTAGTCATGATCTTTAATTGTTTTTCTCTACCTTCCATATCTAATTCTGTCTTCTACTCCCTAAATTTCTGTCATCTAAATTTGTTACAGTTTTGATCAATTTGACATTTTATGATAAAATATATGCATACATTTATAACTGACTCATTTAAAAGTTCAGTTCAGTGGTAAGATAATGAGCTGCTGCTTTGCCTGCTCTCCAAGGAATTTCTAGCATGCCTGCAGCACCTAAGCCCTGGGGGCCAATGTGGAATTGCCAACTGTTAAATTTTCCACTCTCAGCTCTTCTAGAGGATATCGTGACAACAGACAAGAGAGCTTCTATTGAGAATGACGGGTGTTGCTCTCACGTGGGTCATTTCAACTATGTCTTTCCACTCACACTCAGGGATTCCTTCAAACAGACAAACAACAAAGCGAGAAGCAATCTAAACTCTTTCTTCTTCGTGTGAAATTGAGTTGACGGTGCCATTGAAATCACCATCCTTATCTCATTGTCCCTATCACCAACATTTAATAAACAAATAACTCTTATGCAAGTTACATTGCAAAACAGTAACTAGGCCGACTCTGATCCTGCATTCATCTGCCTGAAGAAGATGTACTCAGGTACATCTACCTTGGTCACAGAATAGAGATTTTAAAATTACCAATGAATGGACACAGACATTGATGTCACTGGAGATGTACACGGCAAGAGGCGTTATCTAGGTTCACAGTCTGCCTCCGATGTATGGAAAGGTCCCTTCTCCAAATGCTCCTATTGAAAGTCATCTTTTATTTTCCAGCTCCAAACTTCTTTTAAGAAGTTTTACGAGATCCTTCAGGCACAATTAATTGTCCCCTTCTCCAAATTCTTCAGTACTTATCAGAGTATATCTGATATCAGACCAATAGGTGTCTGTATTGTGTATCCACCGCAGGAAATAGTATGTTGTACAGAGTAGTTATGGGAAATAAAAGATCTTTCTAGTCCATGTCTCTTCTGTCCTGCTGCAGTGCTCAGGGATTCTGTCTCTCCTTCTCCCACAAGGTCGGCCCCCACGCACTGCCCCTCATGGCTGTTCCACCTGGGGAACCGGACAAGATGCTCCCGTCTCTTCTTCCCTGCTGGCTCCCCAGACAAGCTCCTTGTTGTAAAGGTGGTCTGCTAATCACATAAGAGAAACAGAAAGATGATAATAAGAAGAAATTGTTCAGAAGGATAAGATCAGGGACAAGGATTTAACATGTTTTGTCAGGGTGCCTGCTTAATAGTCTCTGACTAGCTTTCCTTTTCCTCTCCTCTCCTTTTCTTCTTTTCTTTTCCTTTCCTTTATCCATCCCTCCTTCCTTCCCTCCCTCCCTCCCTTTCTCTCTCTTGCCAGTTATGCAGACCCCCTGCCCTCTGTTACCCTGTGTGTGTGCATCTCCTCAAATTTCCTTTCCTTTGTCACTGCTTTCTTCCCTTATGTCTTCTTCAGAGCTTTTTCCATGGGGGAAACTATAGTTAAGAAGTAATATCCATTTACATATCTACTTTACTCGAGAGGTCAGTTTTCAGATCTGAAACCTCTACATTGGCTTCCTACCTACTGTTTTCTTCTTGGTCCAGCTTATTTATTTATTTGCACCCAAGATATTTCCAAGAGAAATAAGACACGCGTAGTCCTCCACAGTCAATAACTGCTTTCTGTTAGAGTAGAATTGTAAGTTCAACTATTGCAATACTTTAAGTTACAAAAACAGAACTTATGTAGAGTCAATTCAATGGAGATAGGATAGTCTTTCCAACAAAGTGTGCTGAAACAATTGGATATCCATATATAAAAAATGATCTTTGAGAGTCTGGCTCAGTGGCTTAGTGATTAAGTTCGCATGCTCTGCTTCGGCGGCCTGGGGGTCACTGGTTTGGATCCCGGGCGTGGACCCACGCGCTGCTCATCAAGCCATGCTGTGGCAGGTGTCCCACATATAAAGTAGAGGGAGATGGGCACAGATGTTAGCTCAAGGCCAATCTTCTTCAGCAAAAAAAGGAGGATTGGCAACAGGTGTTAGCTCAGGGCTAATCTTCCTCACCAAAAAAAAAAAAAGGTCTTTGACCCATACTGTATACCACATGTAAAATTTAATTCAAAATGCATCATGCATCTATATGTAAAACCTAAAGCTATAAAATTTACTGAAGAAAACAGAGAAAGAATCTTGTGAGTTTGAGTTAGGGAAGGGAAAGATTTCTTAGATATGACATCAAAACACAAAATATGATTGATGAAATTTGAAAATGCCTGCTTTGCAGAAGCAAATGTTAAAAAAAAATGAAATTTAAGCCACTGACTGGGAATAAATATTTTAAAATGCTATATATCTGATAAAGAACTTGTATCCAGAATGTATAAAGAACTCTGAAAAGTCAATAATCAGAATATAAAAAATGCAATTAAAAACTGAGCCAAAGATTTCGACACTTCACCAACAAAGAGATACAGATTGCAAAACTAACACACGAATCTCATCAGTCATTAGAGAAATACAAGTCAAAGCCACAATGAGATCTTACTTCGCATTCATTAGGCTGACTAGAATCAGAAAAATAAAATGTTGCCGAAGATATGGAGCAATCAGAACTCTCATACACTGTTGGTGGGAACGTAAAATGGTGCAGCCTCTTTACAAAACAATTTGGAAGTTTCTTAAAAAGTTAAACATATACTTACCATATGAGTCAGCCATTCCATATCTAGGTATTTGCCCAAGAGAAATGAAAGCATATGTCCACATAAAGACTTGCACAAGCAAGTTCGTAGCAGTTTTGTTCTAAGAGCTCTGTACTGGAAATAACCCAAATGTCCCTCAACAGGTGAACGGATGAACAAATTGTAGTCTATCCATACAGCGGAATATTATTCCGTCTTAAAAAGGAATGGACTATTGACAACAAAGTCATTATGATAAATAAAAGCAGCCAGACAAAAAGAGTGTGTACTATATCATTCCATTTATGTAAAGTTGTAGTAAATGCGACCAATACGTAGGCACAGAAAGCAAGCAGGTTGCCTAGGGATGAGAGAAGGCTAGAAGGGAAGGATAGTGAAGAGGCAGGAAGGATGAAAGACATGTTAATTTTCTTGGTTTTGGTGATAGTTTCAAGGGTATATACATATGTCCAAACTTCAAATTGTTTACTTTAAATATGTGTGGTTTATTTTATGTCAATTATACCTCAATATAACTGATATAGAAAGTGTGATGTGTATTGACAACAGTTATCACATGAAGAAGAGAGTGAAAACACTTGTTTTAAATCATGAGGGATGAATGAGAGTTTGCCAGGTGGGTTGGGTTGGGGTTAGGTGGGGGGAAGTGGGTTTGGATATTCTAAGAAACGGAAGGGTACAGTCTGTCCTGGGATGGTACGTAGGCTGGTGAGTGCTGGGAGTAGTACAAAGTGGCTGGAGGGGGAGGCAGGAGCTAGGCTGCATTCCAGGCTAACTTGTTTGGACTTTGAGAAAGCAGGCAAAAAGCCACTGAAGAGATTCAAGCAGGGGTGTGAAATGGCCATATCTGAAGTTTAGGAATATAATTCTAGCTGCTGCATTAGGGATAACAGATTTGAGGTGTGTGTGTGTGTGTGTGTGAGAGAGAGAGAGAGAGAGAGAGCGGGATTGGGACAGAAGAGAGCGAATAGATACTGGAGTACTGGAGGCAGGGAGATCAGCACAAAGCTGATTGCAATAGTCTGACTGAGAGGTAGTGAAGGCCTGAGCGATGGTAGAAGAGAGAACAGACATGAGTGAGGTTACCTAGGTAGAACTGATGAGACCATTGATATTGATAACCATTTGGGTTTAGCAGCTCTGGGAAAAGAAAGAGTTTGGGACGACTTTCTGGCTCTGGTGAATGGTTAAGACAGTAACTAAGATAGATAAAGAAGGGGGAGCAGGTTTGGGGGATCCCATAATTTGAGGTTCATTTGAGACTTTCAGGTAGAAATATCCAGTAGATGACTGAATACAAGAATATAAAAGTCAGGAGAGATTGGTGCAATACACATAATGAGATAAATCATGAAAAATGCAAGGGCACAAGGGGAAAAGCAATGCAGAGTGATGGAATTACCATAGAACTTCCTCTTACTTCTTCCTTCCCCAGGATTTAGGCCTTGAACTTTATGGTGGAAAGAGAGACCATAATTATCCTCTTCATCTCCCCTTTTCTCTTTCATTCCTAGAGTGACATTTTGGGTGGTCAGATCTGGGAAGTCTATCTTGGGTTGGGTGAGAGCTAGTACGGACAGTGAAATGGATCAAGGAGTAAAGACCAGGGGTAAAGAGATGCTTAGTGTCATATTTGAAAGGGAAGCAGATAGGGGTTGGTCAAAGATGGCAGGTGTCTCCATGAAGGTTGCTGGGATCTAAAGGCAGACAGGGTGCAGTTATTTGTGAACACAGTTATAAAGAAACTCATGTCAATGGCCATCTTGATCCATTTGAGAGTGATTCCCTTAAGACTTTTTCCCATAGTAGGTGCCCGATAAATGCTTTTGAATTCATGGAGGAACTAACAGTAGGCACTCAGTACGTGTCTATCAGTGGCGATAACATACAGGGGCTGAAGATTAGTTTGGGTGGGAGCATTTTCTGGTGCAGAATCATTTTTCTTTTTCACTACGTCACATTTCTTATTGCCCTGCAGCTCCTGTCATTTTGTTAAGCCCCGGGATTCCTGCTCATGTTTACGGTGGCTTCCTACGCTCTAAATCTCCTCCTTGTGTCATGACCCAGGGGCTCTGTTGTCCTTTGTCTCCTCTTTTAAGCTGCCTCACCCACTTGGGATTTTGGGGTACCCCCCCAGCCTGGTTGTGGGAAACAATACAGTCTCCTCAGGTCATTGTTTCCTCCCTGATACCGATGATAGGCACACCAACCATTTGTGTTTTCAGGTCTTTGTTGTTACTCACTGTGGAGAACTTACAAAGGATAACAAAAATAAAAATTGTGAGAATGATACCAAAGTTACCAAAGGCTGCAACATATTTATGTACTGGTCTTATCATCCTCTTGTGCTAGTTTGTATCTTGCATTCCCTACCCTCTTTAAAACAAGGCTTAATCTCAAGAAGACTCAGAGATTAAATTACTATAAGCCCCACCCTCACCTTGCCTAGAGTAGGCTAATTAGACCCCTGTGCACCCTTAGACTGGATGACACCTGCCCAGGATATTTCTTCAGTTTACCCATTTCTACTTTTTAAAATTCTAAACTGCTTATCTGATTTTGCATTGTAAAGACAGTATTTGGCACATTTACATACACACACATCCTGTACTCATAAATGGAATAAAACTGCTTGTATGACTTTATACAGTTTGCTCCACTTAAGATTATAAGTATTCTGCTACACTACTACATAGTTTGGAACATGTAACTCAAGTGGTTACAAAGCATTCCACCACAGGGATTTACTATACATTTAACTACTCTTGGATATTTAAATTGGTCCAATTATTCAATCTTACAGAAGTGAAGATTGAAGTCTTTGTATACCTTGGTCCCCATTTCAGATTATGAACTTCAGTTAAGTACCTAGAAGTGGAATTTCTTAGTCAACTAGTTAAATAGCATTTTTAAAAAATGTATAAAATTGCTGTCCTGAAAAGTTTTATCAATTTAAGAGAGTTTCTGACACAATCACTTTCGCCTTCTTCAAATCCTGGCTGGCTTTCTTCTGTGGCTTTATCAGGCATCCAGATGTGAATTTTACTAACACTACAGACCAGGATTTAAGCAAATGAGTCCATTGGTTTAAGGCAAAAATTCATTGCCAAGAACTTCTATATTCATATCTCAGAAGTCGCATTCTTTTTAGTATTGTTTTTATTTTGAAAAAGTTGCAAAACAGTGTTAAGAAGTTTTGTTACCCTTTACCCAGCATACCCATATGTTGACATTTTATATAACCAACCATTAGTATAGTTATCCAAACCAGGAAATTAACATTGATACCATACTATTAACTTCTCTAAAGACTTTATTCAAATGTTTCAAATTGTCCCATAATGTCCTTTTTCTGATCCAGGATCCAATCCCCAATCCACATCCATTTCTCCTTATGCATCTCCAATCTGAGGAAGATTGGGGCTCTCTCTTTGTCTTTCATGCCCTTGACTTTTAAAAATTGTACTGGCCAGGTATTTTGCAGACTATTCTTTAACTTGAACTTGTGTGATGTTTCCTCAGGATTAAAACTGGGTACGGATTTTTAGCAGGAATCTCGTACAAGTGATATTGTCCCTGTCTCAATGCACCTTATCAGAAGAGACATAATATTGATATATCTCTACCAATTACTAGAGGTAATGTTAAATTTAATCATTTATTTAAGATGCTATCTGCCATATTTCTCCACTGTAAACCTATTGTTTTATATTTTCTAATTGACAAGTATCTTGTGGAGAGAGACACTGGAATCTCATCCTAAATTTTCAATTTTCTGTGTGTTTTACTATGTATATACTATATTAGTACAATGGTGGATGTACATGACTTATAAATAACATCTATTCACACACTTAGGGTGAATGCTCTAATATTTTTTATTGATAAGATTACTTGACCAAAAATATTTTGGAAACCATTCTTCTAGACCAATTCATGTTCTTCCCTTACGCTTTAAACATGACTTCCCTGTTGTTTCTTACAGGAAAATTCTATGGCTGGCTCTGTCCTGTTGTAATTTTCCCCTTACCTACATTTTATCCTGTGTTGGAACTGTATGTACTTGCAACAGTCTGCTTTATTAGTTTGCTGATTTTTAAAGCACTTCTCATTTATTGTCATGCTTCAGTGCCATGCACGCTTATCTACATTTTAAAGTAGTTAAAGTTTGCCTTACATATGCTATAGATGTCATGCTATATATGTCATATTATATATACTTTTTATTAAGCTATGTCCTCTTAAGGTTGTGTCTGTGCTTAGTCTATTTCTGTCCCTTCCATAATATGAACATAATGCCGCACACATAAAAAGCTCTCAATTAGCTTTGTTTGTTGACTGAGAGAATAAACATCTGGTACAATGTTTGCATAGTGAGGAAACACAATTACTTTGGTTCAATGATTGTAGCAGACAATCTTGGGTGGCTAACCAAGTCCCCGTTTCCAACTTTTTTCTAGCCAGTTTCCAGTTAGTGTTGGACACAAGACGTCATTCTCGCTAATGAAAGAGAAGGGGGAGTCTGATGTGCAGTTCTGGGGAAAGCTTTGATTTTCTCATATAACCACAGAAACTGTGCTTTTTTCTAGCCTTTTGCCTCGAGCATAGAGGTGATTGCTGGGCTGCAGCAGCCTTCTTATGACCAAGAAGGACAGATAAGAGAAAAGCAGTAGCATTTGTCCTTACATCTTTACACTGAAGAGGCGAAACCAAGAACTATTTACTTTTTAACGTCTTGCTATAGAAGAAAACAAATCCGTATTGGTGTAAGCACTGTAGCTGGATTTCTTCCTACTTGGTTAGCTAAAATATTCCTGACTTATACTCCAATAGACCAGAGAAGCGAGAATTGCTCTTTGATCTATTCAGAGAAGCTTCATTGAGAAGGAAGATTTGATGATCGTTTTTATAATGGGAGAAATGACCTTGGATATTTGAATTAGAAGAAATAGAAGCTCTCATGATGTGGTGCTGCTTTGGATGCTGTCTGGAGGTGGGATAAGATAAACAATATAAAACGAGCTCATTTCTGGGCTATGCCAATGGAAGGGGTGCGGGATGGCCAGAGATGTGACAGTGACACATGCCACTGTGAAGGTTCAAGAGCTGGTAGCGTGAAGGCCCAGTTCAGAATGGGACAGGGAAACGTGGGCATTAGGTAAAGATAATGCAGCAGGCAGGTCAGAAACAGGGGTACGAAAGGGGAAACTGCAGGGGCCCCTGGAGATGTTATGACATGTGGGGCAGTAGGGCATGGCGGAAAGCTCAGGGCATTGGGGGTCCGAATGCTGGATTTCAAACCTTATTTCTGCTACTTACTAGCTGAACGAGCTGGCCAATTCATGCCCTTTCTGAAGCTCAGTTTCCACAATATCTGAAACGAGAGGTTTTATTATCTTTTTTGAGGTACATACCTCAAGAGAGATATGAAATAATTTCTCAAATGGGGAACATTGGAAAGTAGTAAACAAATGATATTTGTTGATACTATTGTAGTCCAACTCGAGGGCGATTTTACGCTGTGTTCTACCTGAATGTGGAAGAGAATTCTTTAAGGTGTGCTTTCCCTTTAGCTGAGGCTCAGCCAGTGGAAGGGATGGTTTCTAACACAAGGTGTACCTCAAGTCTCAGGGCCTTTCACGGGCTCGGGTTCCAACCGTGTGGAATAAAAACCTCTGGTTTTCTGCTCAGTTTCGGAGGCAACGACAGGAAAGTTTGGTTCAAATAATCTTAGCAGTTTAAACCTCTAATAGTTTTCAAGCCAATAGTAGTTGATGAATGTTACATTTTGGTCTTTTCACCTGTTTTAATTGGGGAACCTTCTGTAAAATGCTATTTTTGGTTCCAGCATATTCACCAGTAGGGGTTACCACTCAAAGCCAAACTCATTCAGCCAACGGCACTAAAAATACTCTTAGTTTCTGCCAGTCAATTTTCTTCTATTTTCACAATTAGTGGTTCTGCCTGGAAACTGCCTGCCAACATGCAAATCTCATCCAAGGGCTGATGGAAATTTGAGAATGTGCTAAGCTGTGTAAGGTTTAAGAGCAACATTATTCATTCACTATTTGAAATATTTAAACAAATGTAAATCAAAAAAAAAAAAAAAGATGAAATCTCATTATAAGAAATGAATGGCTGCTTTCCACTCTTTCTATAATATAGTCTTGATACCCATTTACATACCATTTGTAATATTAATATTATTGTAGTAAAATAAATCACATCCTTCACTTTTACATTTTTAATTACATTTTACTGCATTTGTTCTTTTGTTTATAGTTAACTAATAAAATATTTATTACTTCTTACGTGTATGATGGTGTTTCTGTATTTTAATCAGATTTTACACATAATCTTTTCTCCCTCTTTTAGTATCTTTTTTATGACCCTACACACCACAGGATGTTGTTCCGTAGAAAACCTCATTATTTTTTAATGCATGGCTATTTATTAATGTATTGTGTATGTAACACACTATGCATTTCTTTGAATTGATGAATACATTTACATCCACTTGAGAATAAAAATTCCCTTAAGGGCCAATCTCACATTTCTCTTGCTGTGCTGCCTGAAGCCTATACTGATTATTTTCCTTATTTTGTTGAGGAGTGGAGAGTGAAAAGGAGAGAAAAAAGAGAGATACAATGAGCAGTATTTTTAAATTTCATTTTCTGAGTAAAAAATTAATGTCTCATTGCGAAATGGAATTTTCAGAGCATGCAAATTAATTTACCCTTTGCAAAATCTTATATTTGATATGCATTTTATGTTGAGCACTTGACCTGCTGCTTCTCAAGTTATTTTCCACTGTATTTGTTGAATTACCTCCTCTACTGCTCCACGATGTTGCACTTAGAGGATTAGATATTAATTGAATGATGAGTGAAGAACATAGTTAACTACAATATCAGGTACCACTGAATATAATTTTACAGTTACAAAAAACAAAAGACTTTTTCTCATTTAAAACCCTGCTCCTGACCATGAGCCCAACTCCCCACAAGCTGGAGTGGCTTTGTAATCCACAGAGTAAGCAAGAGGGAAATAATCTCTCTCTCCCAGGTTAATTCAGCCACTATTTGAGACTTTTTCTGGGGCTTGCTGAGGGTGGGCGCTGGCCGTGCCTCTTGCTAGGCATTCTTCCCCATCACCTTTGCAATCTTTTAGGGACACTAGTCCGGGATCTTTTTGGAATAGCACAGGACAGTGTTTAGCATAAGTGACTGGGAAGACGACTGACTTTAGCAGATTTATTCTTTGTTCTAGTGAGCATGAGCCAGGTCTCAGTGGAAGACTGGTGAAGGAGAGGGGAACACGACTGAGGGTAGGTTTTTTCTCTTCCAGTCTCTACAGAGAGTCTTTTTGATGCTGCAGAGAAAATATGATACAGAGAGAAAAATGTTGCTATGTTATTTTCTCTTTCTTCCTCCCTTACACAGTCTTGCCTGACATCCTCAATTAACCACACACTCATAGTACCATTGGAGGTATTTCTGCGACTCCCTATATTTTAAATGCTTCTCTGTTTCCAAGAAATATATTTAATTTTCATATGGTATGAAGAGGGTACTGAGCAGGAAATTTATTGTGACCTCCAATTTCAACAAGTAAATGTGTCAATTGTGACTGTGTCTTCAGCAAATAGGAATATGAAATGCTTTCTAAGATACAATATATAGAGGAAGAGTTACTGTCTCGTCACAGAAAGACACAGGGTACACTCATCAAGCTTTCCATTTTCTAAACCAATTGGACGTTCATGCGTGGGCTTCCATGTGGGCTGTATGCAGGACCTCTGGCAATTAGGAACACACTGGATACTTTCTCACAACCTGTGGGAGATTTTCAGAGGCACTTGGGTATCAGCGGCTTCTCAGGCATTGTGCTGACATATCTCCGGCTTAGGGATGCTCTCCGAGGTCAAAATGGGTAAGACACTTGTCACTTCTATGCTCTCCTAGGACCTAAGCAATAGGGAGATTGTTGTTTTTTTTTTTTTAATGAGTGACTAAGAAACGTGTTTCAGGATAAACATCCAGAATTTTCTCAAAGAATCTAGCAAATAAGGCTGGGGATCAAATGAAACTGTTCATTTCCTGTTCAGAGTGACTTAAATTCTTAGAATCTCAGTTTTCTCATGCTAAAATGGTACTGGTCACAATAAAGCCTTCACAAATGTTAGCTATCAGTTACACTTCTGAGACTTTAATTACTACACATTTTCTGCTCTTATTTCTTGGTTTTCCATTTGCCATCTCCCTTACCTTATCAATCTGCTCTAGTCTCCTACAAAAATGGTGTGTTGACTCATCTTCTGCCATCTCTCCCTTTCCTTTCATGAACTCTCTCGAGTTTTTTGAGGATGAGCCTAAGTATTGTTGCCACCTGCCCTTCCTCTCTGTTCACCTCATTGGCCTAGAGCTCCTAGTACTAGTTTGTGGAGCAACATAGGTCTTTGGTAAATGTTAATTTCCTCCCTGTATCTTTTTTCTCTTCTGTGCTCCAGAAATTAACTTTTTAAAAGACTTTAACAATGTCTTTAGAGTAATTTTAAGTTCACAGAAAAATTAAGAAAAAGGTACAGAGATTTCTCACATACCCTCTGCCCCCATGCATGCATAGCCTCTCCCAGTATCAACATCTTGAGTGGTACATTTGTTAAAACTGATGAACCTACATTGACACATCAAAATTGCCCAAAGTCTGTAGTTTACATTAGGATTTATTCTTGGTTTTGTATAGTCTATGGATTTGAACAAATATATAACGGCATGTGTCCACCATTATAGTATCGTACAGAGTATTTTTACTGCCCTAAAAATCCTCTATGTTCCATATATTTATCTCCTTGCCCTCCACCCCTGGCAACCACTGATCTTTTTACTGTGTCCATTTTCCAGAATGTCATATAGATGGAACCATACAGTATGTAGCCTTTTCTTACTGGCTCCTTTCACTTAATAATATACATTTAAGGTTGCTCCATGTCTTTTCAAGGCTTGATAGGTCATTTCTCTTCGGCACTGAATAATATTCCATTGTCTGGACGTACCACAGTTTGTTTATTCATTCACCTATTGAAGGACGTCTTGGTTGCTCCTGAATTTTGACAATTATGAAGAAAGTTGCTATAAACATCCATGTGCAGATTTTTGTGTGGATATGTTTTCAACTCCTTTGAGTTAATATCAGTGAGTGTGATTTCCGGATAATATCGAAGTTAACTTTTTACTTTCTAATTTGGTGGCATCTTCTTAGTATAATCCACACTTAATCATCTTCTTTACACACTCTCCTGTGGAGTCCTTAACTTGTGGTTCACCCTTCCTCCTCCCATTGTGCACAGTGAAATGGTACCTATGCAGAGAAGTCTTTTCTCTCCTCCAGCTTGGAGTAGAGACCCTGCATTTTATTCTCTCAGACAGCACATTCTTTCCCTGTAACACTCTTTTAATAATTTGTAAATACATACTTATTTTTTTGTTTAATGTTTTTTTTCCAGTGACCGTGTTTTGTGGGTGTTCTTCACACCTGGGCCGGTAGCCTAAGCTAACCTTCTCACCAACCCTTCAGCTGCTGTATCCTCATGGCCTTAAAGCAGAAAGTACCATTCTTGACACACAGCTACTGGTGCATAATAGGTGCCCAAGGAATGAATAAATTGTTGTTATTTGCATGCTTTTAAGAGTTAATATTTTGTTTCTTTTTATTTTTCACCAAGACTATGGAAAAATTCCCCAAAGCTTTTTAATCTCTAACAGGCAGTCCATTATTTATATTGCTGCCCGAATCACGTGCTTAAATAATAGTCAGACCATGTAAATTTCCTGCTCCATAACTCACTAAACCTTATCCCACTGCTTTCAGACTGAAGTCTTAAACATATACTCCTAAACATATACTTCTCTATTCCTCAAGACCCAACTCCTCCTACCTTCCCAGGCTCTTCACCCACAAGACACAGCCATGCAGTGACCCTTTGGCTGTCACAGCGCATGACTCAACACCTCTGTGCATCTGCTTATCCCCAGACTTCCCCTCACCCCCCATTTCTACTCAGCCCTTGACATGCTTTTGGATTTTCCCTCAGCCCCTGTGCTGTGATAACACTATTGTAGACTTCTGTTATTTTGTGTTTATTTGGTATGTCGTTTTTCTAGTCAGCACTATATAATTCGTGTCCGCTACCAGAGAGTCGTTGCCATGAAGGTCTGGACCAGCTCCTTTAGGCTGGCTCCATTGTCTTCAACAAAAAGCATTATGGGTATTCCAGTCTGCTGAATTATTGATAAACCCAGCAATAACTGCTTCAAACTTTCTAATGTAATGTATTCTAGTATGAGAGTATTCTTAACAGAGACATTGGGGCTGCTTCTAAGTGCCTCTGAACAGGTGGAATGGATAACAGTTCAGTCAAGTGTGTTATTTGGCATCATGTAAATTCACACTGTTTTCACTACAGTGAAGGATTTTCATGTTTAGAAAAATTACCTAGAACCTGCCTAGTACCCACATAACTACTGCAAATGAAGGGAAAAACATATTTTTGATGGCAAAGAGAATAATTGCCTGGGTCTGATATAAGGAATCTAATTCTCAAGTGAAATGTGACAACGCAAGTAATTGTTTAAAGGCCCCTGCACATTCATACCGGTGATCAATACTGCTCTTCTTTGTCCCAAGTGAACCATCATCAATGGTTTGCAGATGGATTTTATAACAATTTTATAAGCAAAGATCTTTGCTGTTAGGGAGAAGACTTTTTAAGGAGGTAAGTCTTAATTGGTGATATTGTATTTTTCCCACTTTTCAAAATGTGTGAGAGTAGAGCTCTATTTATGTAAAAGTATCACAAACAGACTACAAGTTAATAATTTAATGAACTAGTTTTTTGTTTTTATAACAACATATAGGGGGTTTGATCAATCTCTTCTCTGAGGGATATGCCAAAACACGAAACCAAAATAACCCATATCTTTGCACTTTTAGATTCACAATGGACTATTCTGCCTGACCACATCAATTTTACTATTATTTTTGGACTCATGTAGACATTAAAGGCTGGCATTTATTCATCATTCATGCTTTGTTCTTCTCTCCCTTCCTGTTTAGGCGTGTTTTAGAAGGGTCTTGCTACTACCAATGGGTAGAAGTTCCAGAATCTCTGATTCCCTTATGTTCTCTTTACCAGCTCATCCATTTGTCAGAATGTGAGGATTAAGAATATCAAGCTTCAAAACTGTGCCATTGGTAATCAACAAATATTGAAAGTAAGAAAGCACAAAACTAAATTCACTTTCTTCCTAGCAATTTTAAGTTTAGGACATGATGTATTAACTACATATAGACGTAACCATCAAAAATGTACTTTGAATGATACATGCAAATGGTGACCAAATTAAGACACATGATTTCATGACAAAAATTGAAAATTCAAAATATGCACCAACAGAAATTATGTAGTCAACTATTTTTACTCTTCTACTCTAAGTGCCATTTGAATTGGTTTTTCTCCATAGTTGTCTGGCCAGTGAATAAATGTGTCTACCATGGTTGGGAAGAGATAACACAGTTACACTACTCACATCTTGCATTGGCAAATTCTATGAACAGAGCAAAATATCATTTCCCTCCCGTGTATATTGTATGCTTTGCAGAATGAAAAATCAGATGGCTAGGCAAGGACAACTTTCCCCTTCTGTGTTCAGGTAGGTATTTCACTTGAGGCAAGAAATACAAAATCAAGATTATTGTGTTTTGAAATTTTGAAACTTTTGGGGAAGTGATGTGTAAGTGTATGGGAGAATTTCATGTGATGCCAAGTTGTTCCTTCTAGTGTTCATGGAAATAAAAGATCTATAAAGTGTAGTTGGATTATAAATTCTTGTTGCTTATTAACCTGATGCTATCAATTTTGTTCTGTACCTATTTAAATAGCCTTAATATAAATTTTGTATTTTTAAATGTATATTTATTTAACTTAACATTTATTATATGTATTATTAAGCTTTCTATTTTAAAATAATATATTGGAACTTTATATATTATAATATGTAATTAAGATATAAAATATACATTTTAATATATAGTTTAATAATATATATTACTACTAATAAATATAAAGTTGTTATTGTATAAAATTTAAAAATATATAATATATATAAAATTTAGATATATTTATGTATCTAACCATGAATTTCACAGAAAGGATGGTTCACTTGAGTGAGTAATAAAAAAAGCAAGATAAAAGCATTTTGGATTTTTTTCATTGAGAGTAACTTTTTGTTTTATGGAAAAGTGTTTGAGTTGATAACAATGCCAAATATTAAGATGGATTGCCATTTTTTTAATGCAGGTTACTGAATCTTGCATTCTTTTTCAATACTTATTCAAATTAAATAAATAGCTTTGAACATAATGTTAAAACCACTAGTTATGGAGTGAATTTATTAATGTATTTGTATTTTAGTGGTACTATCTAGTGATTTTCTAGATGGCTTCCTGGTTATATCACTCACGCAGCCCTGAAGGCCTCCTATGGGCCAAGTAGTTGTGGGGAGGCATTAAGATTGGGGGACAGATCAAGACTTAACCCCTCAGGGACTCATTTTTAAATATTGAACAGGGCACAGTGGAAGCATATTAAAATTGCCCATCATTCACCGTTTTGAGGTAGCAACAATAACGGGGACAGTTGACTTGATCCAGGTTAGCCGTCTCTCTACCCACTGTGTTATCAGCAAACCTTACAAAAGTATAATCTGAAACTAATTTTGAAAATATTCCTAAATGTGTTCAAAATCTTATGAGATATCTATATGACTTTGATATATAACTAAATGTGGATAAGCAAGAAAGTGGAGTATTTCAGAAATGCTGCTCTTAAAAGCCTCTTCACCAACTTAAATTAAAGACCTTTTAGAGAGTAATATATATAAATAAAATATAAATATAAAATAATTTATTAAAAATATAAAATAAATCACTTATAAGAAACAGAATTAAAAAAAGATCATCTATATCTAATTATATTCTACAATCAAGCATCATTTCCTCTAAGAAGCTAGAGGAATCTTCTTAGCTCTTTTGATCCTCCTTCAATTTTCAGTTTCACCCCCATGGGCTCACTTCTTCTTCTGCCTTATATACATTTGAAATGATTACTCTTCTGACAGAAAGAGAAAAAGAAATTTCATATCATTATGGGGTGATAGAAAGTGATGAACAAAGGAGGGAACATATTTGAGCTGTGTGAAGGGAGGTGCAGCTGCCTCAGGTACCTGATTTTCACTGTATCGAGTCCAATTCCTGGTAGACCTTGGGTCCTGGATAAGCTCTTACTAACTGGAACAAACGGGGCAACATGAGCTGACAGAAATCTCAGGCAGCCAAAGGCTCCTCTTTGTCTCTCGCCTGTTTCATATGCCTTAGGAATTCGTTTAGATCAAAAGAAAAACATTAATTTTGTTCTCCTGCTGTTATACCTTAGAATCGAATCGAGTTAAATTACAAGGGAATTTGGTTGCACTACATTACTTCAGACTTGAAGAAACATGCTCTCAGAACCCTAGGAAAATACTAGTGTTTAAATAGAATTCTTATCTTTTTTGGATAATTTTGTCAAATTGTCAAATCTCAAGGGCATGATTTGAAGTAATTTCTCATTAATTTGAATATGAATTTCAAGAAAGCCATGTAACAAATTCTTATCCTCTTTGGCCATAAGAATGATATTTAATAAGAACTTGTTAGCTGGATCTCCATAAAAATATAGAATCAACACATATTACTATTGTGAGAGATGCCCAGAAGGTACAAGTTTGACTCTAAAAGAAAGTTTTATAAATATTTCTGATAAGGATATGAATAACTTGGATTGCTTTAATTTTCCAGCATATTTAATAGATTCAGGTAGGCAAGCATATTACTAAATTTAGAGTAATATTTCTATAAAACTATTGTTTAGAGTGAAATATCCAACATAGCAAGATAACGACATATTCTCCAACTTATATACTGTTGCCAAATATTTGTAAAGCTCATATAATAAAAATAATATGTTGCATTGTGCATTTCATCTCTCTAAGGATTGTCACAGAAAATACTTGAAAGATATATCAGAAACAGTTTCTTTGGGCTTGGCAGCTATTTGATGGTCGGGAAGGGAAAGAAGAGTTAAAGGTAAATGGAGCCCAGTTGTTTGGAAGAATTAAGTACTAATAATAGAGATCACAATGTCAGGAGAAAGAAGTTACCTTGCGTAAAATATGATGAGTTAAAATTTTGTATGTGTACTTTGAGTTTGAGGTTCAAATAAGATATCTTGGTGGAAGAGTCTAGAATTCAGTTGGAAATGAAATAAAGTTGAAGTTAAATAGAAATAGAGATTTGTGATTGCCTTATGTAGAATGGTAACTTTGAAGAGACTGCAAAGGGAAAAAAGGGCTGAGGCTAGAATTTTGTAGAATCTGAAACATCTTTCCCTCTATTTTCTAATTTATTATTTAAATTGGGTCATATTATATAATTCAGTAGGAAAATAACTACCTCAGATAGACATCTAAAATATAGTAATCTTAAAGAGCAACAATTTTTGTCTACCTCAAGAATCTTTTATGGGATAAGGTAATGCATAAAATAATCTATCAATTACCAATTATGTAAATATTTAAAGAAAAAGGCATTATAAGTAATTACTTGCTTTGGAAATGTTGCCTACATTCTGACTCTCAAATGTGTGTATTCTAGCCAATTTATTTCTTCCTTCCAGAGTGTGCATTTAATCAATGTTTACAGGAAATAGACCACTCGAGATTTAGTTTGAAATGAGAGATTAAATTTTGAAATTTCTTTCAATAAACAGATGAAGGTTTAGTAATATCATTGGCTTTTAATGCTTATTTAATGGGAAGATTTTTGAGGATCAGATGTTAAGACAAACAAAAAAATGAGCATGAGGTGTATGTTTCTAGGCAAATAAATGAAATATTTACATCTGTTTTGCAAGCTCTTCATAATGACTTCCTTTCTAGTTATGAACCATATTTTATCTATAAAAGAAATTCCAATATCGTAATATTAAAAATAATTGTGCCACAGTGATAGTGTGAGTGAGTCCTAAACTTCAGAGTAGAGCAAAATAGAAGACTACTATTGTTCTGATTCTTCTAGATTTGTAAAGCTTTGTGTTTGTCTACACTAGATTAATTGGAGGCTTCCCCTAACTTCTCTGAGGAACTTGGGGCTGGGGGCCCCACCTGCAAGTTGCCTAAGAGCAATCAATGATTGGTTCAGAGATGAGCTAGTGACTCAATTAGACCCAAGTAGAAGCAAGGAGATTTGGCTAGCTCTTCTGGGAACGATACTCTCACTCTTTTTCATTGGATTTGAATGTGAAGAAATAATGCATGAAGGTGCTGTGTGAACTGTGCCTTTGAAGAGAGAGCTTGCTGAAAATGAAGCTATCGTGGGCGAGCGATACACGGAGGGGAATTGGGACCTGGTAACAACATTTGAGCCTTGAGCCATGTTGCCCTGAAGCCCTCCTTGTCTTTGATTTTTTTCAGTTATGGCTCCTGGTTTTTTTTTTTTTTAAGCCTAAAATCAATTTGTGGAGGATTTCCTGCTGCTCTAAGTGTCCTAAATGATAGAACAGTTCTCATGTTGGTAACTTAGTTTTTTTTTCTAAGAAATTCTTGAACACAAAACCACGGAGAAAAGTCACATCTTCAAGTGTAGTACCTGGTTCAAGCTATGACCACGACTTATCCAATTTTCAGGAGGTCCTCTGGGTCAATCTGGTCCCTCCACAGCCCCAAGCTAGATTAGGTGCCTTCCACACTCCAATAGAGTTTTTTGTCCCTTGTGGCTTCGCTTTAACACTTCACTTGGGGACTGCTTGGTGGCAACTGAAACACTGGTGTCTGGTGCAGTCTGAGTAGGAGGCACATCAGACTGTGAGATGCTGCAAGGTCCAGTGACCGGGCATGTTTGTGATGGATGTTGGGGTGTCTGCTGACCACAAGTATGCATGGCTGAGCCATTATGATTTCTCAGAAATGATACACACTGTGTTCCCTCTGTCTTTTTTCAAGGATGAAGAGTTAAATGTAGACTCCACGTAAAACCCTACATTCTTTGCACTCATTTTAAGGCTTAAGCAGGTGCACTTCTGTGCAGTCCAGTGTTGAACAAGACTCTTGTGAGTGTGACCCCAACTTCCAAGACTCGGTTATAATTTCTGTCCAAGAAAACACGATAGTAATTCTTCATTGCACTTTACCAATCATATACATGCCTAAAATTAATTGTATAAGTAGTGTTCATGCCCTGGATTTAGAGACGGGGCTCTCGAAACTCGGAGAACTTGGGACTAGAAGACAGGTCTTTTAATAGCAAGTCCAGGCTTCTGCCACCATCCACTAGTGTGGCTTTGAGCGCTAAGGTACCAAGTAAATGCAAGTACAGTATTCTATATCCAGATCCAAGGACCCAGGCTGCCTTCTCTTAAAGGGAGTGTCGGAGAGAATGATCACATGCCATGCCTATGCTGTCTCCTGCACATTTTCCCTTCCTTTCACTCTGTCCTTCTCGCATCATTCCCAGAGCAAGAGCAAGAATGTGCAGACACGCTTGTGTGTGTGTGTGTGCGCACACACACACACAGTCTCTCATTACATGGCTCTCTTTGGAGTAGCCCTGTTTGCAGTTTTTCTTTCTAACCGGAACTTGCCAAGAAACTTGTTTTCAACAAGTGCAAAGATTGTTTTAGATTTTTGTCCATGAAAAAGCGCAAATCCTCATGGAATATTCTTTGTTTCTTCCTTTTGATGTGAAGAAAATGGAAGACAGTAGTTGGCTGCTTAAACATATTAGAGTCTGTTATTAGTTAATAAAATATGTCTATGTTTACTGTTATTTGCAAAAATGTGTTGTGCCATACCAAATATTTGTATTAATTCCAAGCTGCCAAGAAAGGAAAATCTCAAAGGATATTTTTAGTGTGATTTTAAGCTCTGTGAAATTAGCTTCTTCTTGGACTTTAATTAGAACAATACAACATCAAATCTTTTCCAAAAGCTAGCCATTGATTCACCTCCTGTAGCTTGCCTCCTATGCCCGTGGTTGGTCAGATGAGAGAGAAAGAAGGCCTGTGGAAACTCTTTCTACTTTCTCTGTGCCACAGTGTAATCTTCCTCTGAGGACAGGATCAGAAATGAATCTTGATCCCTTAATAGTGAGAAAGTCTGCAACAGCCATATCTTAGCCTTTCCTTCTGTTTGTTATTAGAACAACTCCAAAACATGGCACCATTTCCCAGGAAGCACAGCATATAGCATCGCGTAGAGAAATATCTGACAGTGTTCTCACTTCTCATCTCATAATCTTTAGAACTGTTGTTTTAGGAGATTATAAAGATTCTTAGGGCCGGCTCCATGGCTTAGCGGTTAAGTGCGTGTGCTCTGATACTGACGGTCCGGGGTTCGAATCCCGGACGTGCACTGACGCACCGCTTGTCCGGCCATGCTGAGGCTGTGTCCCACATACAACAACTAGAAGGAAGTGCAGCTATGACATACAACTATCTACTGGGGCTTTGGGGGAAAAATAAATAAATAAAATTATTTAAAAAAAAAAAAAAGATTCTTAAACTTTAATTTTATTTGTTTTTAAATAATTTTTAGGAATACGTACTCTGCAAAATAGTGACTATATTAGATGAGACACTTCAGTTGTTTTGCATGAAGGTATTTAAATTTCTGGGGGGGACGTCTGATGCTGGTTAAAGTAGGTCAGGGAAGTGTTTTGTTGGAATTGTGGGCTTCTTATGGCTCAAACTATACCTTATCTCTATGTGATCAGACTACGTGTGCTTCATTTTTTTTTAGATTATAGTACTTTTCTAGATTATAGGACAGTACTTATATTAACAATTTAATTGGAGTTCTAAGCACTTTAAAATACTTGTGAATGTCTTTACGCCCCTTAATAGTACGCTACTGTTATATATTTCTGCGACAGTGAAGAGTCTATTCATAGATATTTTTCTATAATAAGTATGACTTGCCAAGCATGATTTTGAGAAAATATTTGCTCTCTTAGAGCTTATCACCCAGAGGTTGTAAAAAACGCACACTAGATTTTTTTTTGTGTGTGTGTGTGAGGAAGATCAGCCCTGAGCTAACATCCATGCCAATCCTCCTCTTTTTTTTTTTGCTGAGGAAGACTGGCTCTGAGCTAACATCTATTGCCAACCCTCCTCCTTCTTTTCCCCCAAAGCCCCAGTAGATAGTTGTATGTCATAGTTGCACATTCTTCTAGTTGCTGTATGTGGGACGCGGCCTCAGCATGGCTGGAGAAGCGGTGCGTCAGTGCACGCCCGGGATCCGAACCCGGGCCGCCAGTAGCGGAGCGCCCGCACCTAACTGCTAAGCCATTCTTTTTTTGAAGAATTCTTTCAAAATATCCATGTTCAAAAGCTAGAAAAGAAAAAGAACAGAACAATAATTTTACTCTTGGTCGTCGTTCGGCAGCATCTCGCTGGAACGCTTGTTCTACTTTTGAGGATTAGAGAAGACAAACATTGATCCATGTTTTTCTTCCCTCCTCCTTTTTGAAAGAAGTTATGGTGGGTTTAATCCATGTTCTTTTCTTGAACCATTATCTGATAATTCAACAATTTATATATTCTCGCAAGATTTTTCTCAACCTCCAGTCCTGAATCCAGCTCGGCATCTTCCTTTTGATATGCTACAAGCACTTCCAACGCAGATTTCCCCCCAGACACGCTCATCCCCTGGCCAACCCTGAGCAATTGGCAGGTGCCGTCATCCACCCAGTTGACCAAAGCAGGCTTCTGTGAGTTATGCTTGACTCCTGAATTTTTCTCACCTGCCTTTTCTAACCACTTACTACCATCTTTTTGGAAAAGACTCCTGATCTGGGCTGTTCTGCCATTCATTATAGCAATAGTCTTCATCTAGCTTTGGAATAAATGATAAATTCTTAAAATTTTAACCCAGATCTACCAGCCTAACTGTGGCAAGCCAAATGAAGACATGAGATGTGAGAGAACAAGAATGGAAGTAAACTGCCTTCTCTGAGACATTTGCACCTGCGTGTAACTAGGAGTCCTGCAATGATAAGCCAGCCAGTGTTTTAACTCCTGAGATGTACCTGAGGTGTAGGTCAAAGGTACGTATGGCCTGTACACATTGCCATCCTCCTGAGGCCTCTTCTGTGAAGGAGGGAAATGGGGAGGCTAATGGCTTATTTCTCCAAAGAATTTCAGAAGGAGCAGCATTCCATTACATGGGAAATGTGGGGCTTTCTGCTGCATTTGGAAAAGAGTGAATACGAGCCTTTCATCCATCCATGATTTCATGTGCTGCTGCTAATTTATTATGGCAATGGTTCATGGGCAAAATGTTCTCAAAAGCAAAGCAATCCAATTTCAGTCTGTTAACAAAGAATATATTTAAAGGTGTGATTAAAATGTGATTTATAAGAAATTAATATATTAAAATCCTTTGAAACCTAATTCCTGGGACTTCTAGGTTTCTAGAATTAATATATTACTGATTTATCTATTTCTCTGACTTCAAGAAATTGTTAAATACCCGCAAAGTTTAATAAATTTATATATATTCTTTTGAAATAGCTTAGTTGGTTTTCCTTGGGATTGAAGCAAGTCATTATTGTTGTTAGGAGTAACTTGTACTTACAACAATTTTCTTTTTTATTGTTTCTTAAAATATACAACACAGGGGCCGGCCCCCTGGCATAGCAGTTAAGTTCGCACGTTCCGCTTCAGCGGCCCAGGGTTTGCCGGTTTGGATCCTGGGTGCGGACCTACGCACCACTCATCAAGCCATGATGAGATGGCATCCCACATAGAGGAACCAGAAGGACCTACAACTAGGATATACAACTATGTACAGGGGCTTTGGGGAGAAAAAAGAAAAAGAGGAAGATTGGCAACAGATGTTAGCTAAGGGCCAATCTTCCTCAAAAAAAAAAAAAAACCACAGAACAACGCCACATTTTAAACATTTAATCAATACACAAGCTCATCAAGAGCCCTTCCTCTGCACTACCTCCCATTCTGCCATCAACCCCTCACCTGCAAGGTCAAGGTACAATGGTTAACAGTGTGGGTTCCTCAAGGCCTTCCCAGAAATTATTACATTGCATTTGTAAAACATAACTAGACCTGCTGTTTTGACTTAGTCTTATTAGCTTTTCCTCTTCAAAGCACGCACCTCTGAGTCACTGTTTTGACTATTACAGAGTATTTTGCATGTGGAAGGACCAGTTCATTTAACAGTCCCTCCATTGCTGTGTGTTTTAGGGGAAGGAAAATAGACGGTGATGACGGTGACCCACTCCATAGCAAAGCTACCCCTTAAATATCTCTCAAAATGTTCTCCTCCTCCCTATTCCTCCTGCCAGTATAGTTTAGGGCACTATCAACTCTTTCCTGAATTATTTTGGCAACTTCTAACTAACCTGTCGCTCTTTCTCTAGCTTTCATTTCTCTCTAATTCATTATCACCTTGCAACCAATGTGATTCTTTTAAAATTCAAATTCCATTTTATTTCTCTCTGGTTTATACTCTGTCAGCGGAATAAGATAAAGCCCCTATGCTTAGCATGATATGCGAGGGATCTTATGAAAGAAGCTTTCTTGTGTCTATCTTCCCCAACTTCCCTCTTTCCCTTCACCCTTGTGCATCCTGGATGCTATATGGAGCCATTTGTCATTCTCTGCATGTACCCTGACCTTTCTTGTCTCCATGTCATTGATGTTGCCACATCATATGTCTGGAATAACGTCCCATTTTGTCTTTCTTGTGAACTCCTTTGGACTCAATTTAAATATCATCTTTATTTGCCTGGCCTTCTTTCACAGAGTTAGAGACCTCCTCTTCTGTGCTTCTATAAGCCCTTGTACTTACTACTACTCTATGTATTTAAACGACCATCTCCTACAGGAACCATGTTTTATTAATTTGGATGTCCCCAACATCAATCAGAATGCCTGGAAAATAGCAGAGATAAATACAATACCTATTTGTTCAATGAATGAGTGAATGAATGAGAGCTTTGCTTTGAATAGCTCAATTATCAGAAAATGGAACTTAAAGGTAGGACAGAGAGATATATAAGGCATACGTAATTAATCAAGAATTTTTTTTATCAGTTGATCAAAAATTCACAGTATTTGCAAAAGACAAACAAAATTCAACATTTCAGAGTCAAAACCATCGAGCTGCTCGCACTCCTCCCCAGCACAATATCACCTCTACCTCTGATCACACTTCCATGGCCTGTTTGACCTCTGTTTTTTTCTGGACCTCATTCTTCATTTACTCCCATCAGTAAGCTTCAGCTTTTCTCCTAGCCCAATGTCAATTTTTTTACAGTCTCATGACTCTTGCCACTGTAATCAATCTGATACCTCCATCAAAATGTTGATCTAGACCAAAGGGGAAATGTGTATCATTTGTGGGTACTATAGTTCAACAGAGATCCAGGGGACTTGAGATTCAATTCGGATTTTGGATACTATTGCATTTTTTTAACGTACAAGCAGATTTGTGTTCCTTTAAATATACAATAATGTTTGTTGCTGTTTTCAATTAACAAGGTTAAATTTTTAGATGAGATTTTTTCCAGGGACTTGCCTAAAATTTTGGTAATCAATTCCAGATGAAGAGTGAGACTGGAAATGTCTCCATGGCTTGACTTGTGAGGCTTCAAATAACTGTGGATAAATAAAATGGAATTTAATACAAGAATCATTCGGTAATGCCTTTCAATTAAAAAATTTTACGCAAAAAATAAAGCACAGAAACAGTTTCTAATTGCTAACATTAAAAGAAATGATGCACAATTTAGAGCAATATTTTAAAAATGTGAATATCTAGGTATTATTTGAATCTTCATGATGAATATCAATAATTAAATGGCGTTATGTATTCTAATCATGTTTAATCATGTTTTTATCTTTAAGACTAAATGAAGAAATTCATCCTGCAACCTACGTTAATGACGATAAAACTTGTTACCATTTTTTATTTACTATGTGTGTGCCTGGCATTTTGTTTACATCATTTAATTTAAATCTCACAGTGATCGGTGAGGTAGGCATTATTTTCTTCAGTTGGTAATGAAAACATGGACCTTAAGAAATGGAGGTGTCATTCCCAGGAGAAACGGCTCTTGAATGGAGGGGCAGAGACTGAATCCAGGTCTGTCTGACTCAGAAGCCTGCACACACACCCACTAGTCCCCGCTGCCTTTCACCCAGGCACATGCATTGCCTCCATGCTTACAGTTGGAAGCATTTCAGGGCAAACTACTTTTGCTCTGTTGCTTCGGGAGTCGATACATCTCGGCATCAAACTCCTTTGTAGGTCATCTCATGTGTCCAGTCACTAGATGGGTAGGCTTAAAGAGAAAAAGTCTGTTTCGTCCTTTTTCATGTTCAATTTCTGGACTCCACATTCTGCTTCCCTTGTGACTAGCAGAGAGGAAATGAAGTGGTGTCTGAGACTGTTCTTAGGCAATTGACCCCAGACTGCGTCAGGCAGAAGAATTACTGCAGGAGCCAGTTAAAATGCATATTCCAGGGCCTCATTTCTCAAGATGAGCTTTAGTAAGTCTGGGATGGGGCCTGTCTGTCTAAATTAGTAACAAGCTCTCCCGATTCTGATGTAGGTGGTACATTGAACAGAATTCGAGGAACACTGCTTCAACCATAGAAAATGCTGCCAAGTAGAAAGATAATGTGGGTCACAAATGGGTTATTTAAAATTTTGTAGCACCCACATTTAAAAAGTAAAACAGGTAAAATTAATTTTAATAATATTGGATTACCTCATGCATTCAATATATTAATTACAGTTGGAATCAATATAAAAACTATTGACATATTTCAAAGTTTTTTCAGACCAAGTCTTTGAAGCATTTTATACTCGGAGCACTTGTCAGTTTAGATCAGCCACATTTCAAGGGCTCAATAGCCATATGTGGCTGGTGGCTGCCATATAGGACAGCACCAACCTAGAACTAGAGAGAGGGGCGTAGTTGGGACTTTGTTTCAAGGTCAAATCACAACTGACGGTCAGATGAGTTACCAAGCATGTCTTCAAATTAATTGCTGCATCAGGCATGTCCCACAGACTGGAACTAGGAATGAAAACAAACTTATTGGCATCTGGAGGGGTCCTTCTGGAGGGGATGAAGAGGGATAAAGTGAAGCGACAGCATGAGGGAGGCATTGGGGCTTCAAGGAAGGGGAGGGTGAATCTTTCCATTCCTGAGGCCAGGACCCCAGTCCAGTATACATTGTTTGCTGCACTCCTGCTGGGCTGGGGAGCGGGGGGACATGGGGGGCAGGTGCTTAGGGCTAGATAAAGTTTAGTTATCTGTACAATGAGGCTATCAGAAAAGATCATCTCTAAATCTTCCCCATTGCTGAAATGAGATGATTCTGTGGCTACGAAGACCATGCTGTGTGCATATGTGCAGAGAATGATATCCTCTTTCTACCTGGAGAAAATCTCTTTCCTGTGACTCCTAGTCAGCTCCCAACCTTTTGGAACGGAGGTTTGAACAATGACATACAGTACCTTTTGCTAATATACACGGAATTCAAGATTTATAACCATATCTAATTCTCATTCTTAAAAGGGCCAGACCCCTTTCCCCAAAAGGCAATTTTAAATTGCACTGGAACAGAAGGCACCACAGCTTTGATACAAAAATATATGATTGGTTGTTCACAAATGATACTAAGGCATGGTTTTTGAGTTGCATTAAAATGGCTTTCCTGCGTTGTGCATGTGAAGTACAAGGTAGTCTAAAAAACCAAAATGTAAACTAATGACATAGTGTTCTTCAATTTCTGATTAGTTAAAACTTTGAATTCAGAATTAGATTATAGCTAAGGTTGCTTAAGGTTTCTGGTGTGTGTAGTCTTATACTAACACATCCTCATGGTTCAAATATCTCCTATCTCACACATATACACACATGTATAATCAATCAATCGGTCGTTATTAAGCTTGTATTTAATAATACTACACCAGATACACTGGCCAAAGGGGGATAAATGAAAACTAGAAGATATGGTACTCTCAAACTATTAGGAGAAATGAAACACAGAGAATACAAAGGCATATTTGCCAAGGTCTGATACATGGTGTAATAAGTGCATTGAGAGTTCAAAGAAGAGAGAGGTTATTCTGGGCTAGGTTAGTGCGGGCAGGACTCTGAAAACCAGTGGAACTTGAATCTGGCTTTGCTGCTGAACTTAAGGTTTCTAGTACTGTAGCCATGAGTCCACTGTATAATCTAGTAGTCGATTTCCACGGTTGGGCGGGGCTGCTGAGGACACCGTAGCTGTGATGTGCTCTTGGCATCCCGGTGTAATCCCCCCTTTTGCATGTTGTGAATGTCAGTGGCAGGAGGAGTTTCCCTATTCTAGCTCCGGTAAGCCCGAATGCTAGCCCCAAGGCTCAGAATAGCCCATGGAGATTTCTACACACCCAAAAGGGGACGGAGTGGGTGATCTCCTCTACGCAAGGGAAGGATGTGGGCTGGCATGTTCTGCACCGGTAGAGATAGTGGAGGGAAGAAGAAGGGAAAGTATAGATTAGAAACTCAAGTTCCACTTTTTCACACAACTGCAAATTTGTATATGGTAATATTAATCTTCATGAGTGACTACTCATGTAGCCTTCTTGATTTTAATTATCCCCGTGAACAATGAAAACATAAATTTTATTAATTTCTCAGGAATGATCATGCTAATTAAGATGTTTTGCAGTTCTAAAGCTCTTTCCCTGGAGGTTTGCACAATGGATCTGAGAAGTATAACTATAAACTCTATGTAGTTTCAACTGTATTGCTTTGAAATACAGTTCCTAAAATCTGCAGTCCCCAAATGGATTGCTCGGAACTCTTGAATCCACAGGTATTGTCAAGAAGTTTAGGAGACTTTTTGCTTCATTGCATGCAAACATTCTAAATAGGTCTAACTTTTCATGATCAAGGAGCTGAAGGCTGCATATTGGCATTTTTTGAGATATATTGGGACAGGATAGCTATTCTTTTTCAAATATCTTCTTCACTGTCTCTGCCATGGTGTCTGATATTCCCCAATTAATCTTCTTCTTCTTTTTTTTAAATAAGACTTTGAAAATACCTGTTAAATGTACATGTTTTCTACGTGGGATAAGATATATAAGCATTGACAACATAAGCATATATTTCAAATCCATTAATCATTACATTAACCACTTATCCAGGTCTGGAAGGCACAGGATTTAAGAGAGAAGGTTGTCCATAGGGGCCAAAAGCACAGGGTGTTTTAGGGGAGGAGAGACTTTGTGGGAACTGTGAGAACCGGGTGGAGTTGGAGATATGAGGTGGTGAAGATGGGGATTAGAAAGTGATGGTGGTAAAAAGTTGTTTCCAAAACAAAGAAAAATATGCAAAAAATAGGCAAGGTGACAATAAAGACAAATTTTTCTTAAAGTTAAAATGTTATTTATCATTTACAGCATTTCTCTGGTTACCAGGAAGCAGGGGAAAGGGTCTTATGATTTATTTATTCACTGTGACTTCTAAAAAGGAATTGAAATTTGAGAGTCTCACAAGAATGTATATATATCTATTTTCAATTATTTGGGGCATATATATGACTCAGCAATTTCACTAATAGATATAATTGAAATTGAGTAATTTCAAATAATTGAAAACATGTATTCTGAAAAAAACTTGTACATGAATGCTCATAGCAGCATTATTCACAATAGGCAAAAGGCAGAAACAATCCAAATGTGCATCAACAGAAGAATGGATAAACAAAATGTGGTATATCCATGCAATGGAATGTTATTCAGTCATAAAAAGGAATCAAGTTTTGACACATGCTTCAACATGGACGAACCTTGAAAACATTATGCCAAGTGAAAGAAGCCAGAAACAAAAAATCACAACATAGTGTGTGATTTCATTCATGTAAAATATCCAAAATAGGTACAGCCATAGAGACAGAAAGCAGATTAGTGGTTACCAGTTATTGGTTGCTAGGGTTTGGGGGAGAAAAGGAAATGACTGCTTAAGGGGTATAGGGTTTCTTTTTTGGAGTGATGAAAATGTTTTGGAACTATATAGATGTGATGGCTGCATAACATTATGAATACTAAATGCCACTGTGTTACATACTTTAAAATGATTAATTTTATATTATGTGACTTTTATCTGAATTAAAATAAAAAGTAAAATTTGGAAAATATGGATAAATGGAAGTCTGTTGGCTTTGTGCAATCCTGTTAGCTCTTTTTCTCGCAGCTTGGCTTTTGGTAGAAAGTTGGGCAGTTGAAGGAGATGGTCTTTGATGGGTGTAGTGTACTGGACCTCCATGCTGCTAATTAAGGGCAGACTCATATTCTTTTAAAACATCTGAGCAAAGATTTGGTTTCACATGCTACTATGAGAATTAAGTTCCCAAACAAACATCTTTCTTACCTGAGCAGATGGCCTTTCCCATATTCATGTAGAGACAGACCAAAAAAGTCTCCACATATAGGGGCAAGTTTTTTCTCATACCAGATGTGGGTTCATTCCAATGCATAAATTAGTGAATCTTTAAGTCCTCAATGTTACATAAAACAGAGCATTGGTTTTCAAACTATGTGGGGGAGAAAACACATATCAGAATAACTTAAGATTTATCTTAAATAAATAAAAGATATCCGAGTTGGAAAGGAAGAAGAAAAACTGTCAGTATTTGCAGATGAGATGATATTATATATAGAAAACCCTAAAGACTTCACCAAAAAGCTATTAGAACTAGTAAATGAATTTGGCAAAGTTGCAGGATACAAAATCAATATACAAAAAATCTGTTGCATTTCTATACACTAATAATGAACTATCAGAAAGAGAAATTAAAAAAAATATCCAATTTACAATTGCATCAGAAAGGATAAAATACCTAGGAATAAATTTAATCAAGGAGGTGAAAGACTTGTACACTGAAAATTATAAGACATTAATGAAAGAAATAAAGGAAGACACAAACAAATGAAAAGATATTCCATGCTCAAGGATTGGAAAAGTCAATATAATTAAAATATCCATGCTACCCAAAGCAATCTACAGATTCAGTGCAATTCCTATCAAAATTCTAATGGCAGTTTTCCCAGAAATAGAATAAATAATCCTAAAATTTGTAGGGAACCACAAAAGACCCTGAATAGCTAAAGTAATCTTGAGAAAGAAGAACAAAGCTGGAGGCATCATGCTTTAATTTCAAACTGTATTGCAAAGCTACAGTAACCAAAACAGCATGTATTGGCATAAAAACAGACACACAGATCAATGGAACAGAATAGATAGCCCAGAAATAAGCCCACACATAACATGGTCAATTAATTCACAACAAAGGAACCAGGAGAGGACAATCTCTTCAATAAACAGTGCTGGGAAAACTGGACAGCCACATGCAAAAGAATGAGACTAGACCACTATCTTATATCATACACAAAAATTAACTCAAAATGGTATTCAAAAAGATGCTGCTAAGACCGTCCAAAGAGATTTATGCACCCCTATGTTCATTGTAGCATTATTCATAACAGCCAAGATGTGGAAGCAACCAAAGTGCCCTGCTATGGATGAATGGATAAAGAAGATGTGATATGTATATACAGTGGAATACCATTCAGCCACAAAAAAGACAAAATTGTCCCATTTGCAACAACATGGATGGACCTCAAGGGTATGATGTAAAGCAAAATAAGCCAGACAGAGAAAGCCAAATACTGCATGATTTCACTCATACATGGAAGATAAACAAATACATGGAAAAAGAGAACAGATTAGTGGTTAGCAGAAGGGAAGGAAGCTGGCGAGTGGATGAAAAGGGTAAAGGGGCACATACATATGGTGACGGGGGAAAGGGGCACATATGTATGGTGACAGATACAAATTAGACTACTGGTAGTGAGCACGATGCAGTCTATACAGCAACTGATAAATAATAATGTATACCCAAAATTATACAATGTTATAAACCTTTATGATTTCAACAAAATAATTTGAAAAAAATTAACTCAAAATGGATTAAAGACTTGAATGTGAGGCCTGAAACCACAACACTCCTAGAAGAAAACATAGGTGGTAAGCTCTTTGACATCAGTCTTGGTGATGGTATTTTTGGATTCCATACCAAAACCAAAGGCAACAAAAGCAAAAATAAACAAGTGAGTCTACATCAAAGTAAAAAGCTACTGCACATCAAAGTAAGCCATCAACAAAACGAAAGGCAACCTATGGAATGTCAGAAAATATTTGCAAATCATATAACTGATAGGAAGTTAATATCCAAAATATATACAAACTCATACAACTCAATAGCCAAAGAACAAACAGTCTGATTAAAAAATGGGCAGAGAATCTGAATAGACATTTTTTCCAAAGAAGATATACAGATGGCCAACAGATATATGAAAAGGTGCCCAACATCACTAAGCACCAGGGAAACACAAATGAAAACCACAATGAGATATCACCTACACCTGTTAGAATGGCTATTATAAAAAAGGCAAGAAATAACAAGGATTGGTGAGGATGTGGAGAAAAGGGAACTGTTGTGCATTGTTGGTGGAAATTTAAACTGGTGCAGCCACTACGAAAAATAGTATGGAGGTTCCTCAAAAATTAAGGATAGAACTACCATACGATCCAGCAATTCCACTTCTGGGTGTTTACCTGAAGGAAATGAAAACACTAACTCAAAAAGATATTTGCACCCCCATGTTCATTGCAGCATTATTCACAAAGCCAAGACATGGAAGCATCCTAAGTGTCTATCAATGGATGAATGGATAAAGAAGTTGTGGTATATATACACAATGGAATATTATTCAACCATAAAAAGGGAAATCTTGCCATTTGCCACAACATGGATGGATGGACCTTCAGGCGTTATGCAAAGTGAAATGTCAAAGAGAAAGACAAAGATTGTATGATCTTCCTTACATGTGGAATCTAAAAAATCCCCCCAAAACACCAAACTTGTAGATAATGAGAACAGATTGGTAGTTGCCAGAGGTGGGAGATGAGGGGTAGGCAAAGTGGGTGAAGGGGGTCAAAAAGTACAAACTTCCAGTTACAAAATAAATAAGTCCTGGGGATGTAATGTACAGCATGGTGACTATGGTTATAATACTGTATTGTACATTTGAAGTTTCTAAGAGAGTAGGTCTTAAAAGTTCTCATCACAAGAAAAAAAATCGTAACTAGGTGTGGTGATGGATATTAACTAGACTTATCGTGGTGATCATTTCACAGTATATACAAAAATTGAATTATTATGTTGTATACTGAAAGTAGTATGATATTATATGTAAATTATATCTCAGTCAGTAAAAACAGAAGTTAAGAAAAAGATTTATTCGTAATACTCATATTTGACCTTCCAAGCCTCATTCTATTGGGTGAGAAATATTGATGTAGAACTTGAACATCATTTTACTTTGGAAAACATTTTAAAGCAGAGGCCATAGAAGAGATATTCATAAAGTACTAATTTTGAGCATTGCAACTTCCTTATGATCTTTTCAAGCAGGATCAGTGAGAAATATGTTATCTGCTGTATAGAGTTGTTGCATATCAGATAATTAAATATCAGTCAATATAATATGTGGGAAATACAGATTAAGATTTCAGAGTAGTGTCTTAAGTTTCTTTCTAACAATAGCTGCTTACTAGGTCTATTTCATTTTGGGGACAATTCAAGCTTGTAATAAATAAAACTGTGTTTTCGGAATAGGAAAGACTGTAAAGATTACTTTATAAATCTCTGTAATCAGTAGCTCATTAATCTATATTAGAATTTATTGTTTGGTAAAGTGGAGAATCCTCTTTTGAATTGAAGTTGTATATATAACTTTAATTATAAAAAATCGTTACTAGTGAATAGTCTATTGTTGAAATCAGAGGAGGGGCCTGATACCATGCCGTATGACATCACCCTCACTCCCACTGTATGCCCCAAATAATTTTTTCAGATTCATAAACTTTGGTATCCATGATTTGACAACCACTGTTCTAAGTCACTCAAAGCTAGTTTTCAATGCTTAAAGCACAAATTAGAGAGAGAGAGAATAGATAGGCACACTCACTTCGGGTAGAATAGTCACACAAAGCCTCGTTTTACCTGTTTGAAATTAACACTTAATCCGCCAGGACACAGTTTTACACAACTTGACCTCCATGACTATATTAAAGAACAAGTTCTCTAGAACTTTCAAATAGTGGAGATGTTCACTGAACTCACATCTCTACAATTGTCAAGCTTGGCCACCCATCAAAGCACCTCAGGATGCTTGTGAAGACTAAAGATCCCTGGGTCTTTGCTATATGTTACATGTCAATTATATCTCAGGAGATTATGTTTCAGTAAGTCTAGAGCAATTTTAATGCAGCTGGTCCTGCCTTTGGGGACCATTCTTTTAGGCCATTACTTTTTACTGTTCTCAGCTCAAAGTACAAGGAATGACCAACTCAACCTACTAGTTATGTTATATTCTTCCTAACATATTTCTACAAAAATTGATCAAAAGTATACTAATATTTAGTTGTGGAACAGTTGCATATAAAAAGACTTACTTGAATTTCATGTAGAATATTGATCTCAAAAACCCAGAATTGTAATTTATCAAGGCCTTGACCATAATTCTACACTATATGGTAAACAACTTAAGTCTTTAAGTTGATTTTTCTGTCCCCTTTGACTATGAGAAAGCACAACTAACACTTCCCAATGTGTATTTATTCTGATGCTTAAAGTCCAGGGTTGCCAACTCTATTGTGGTGTACAAAAATAAATAAAGATAAAAACATCATACAAGTGTGACCAAATATTGAACTACTTAAAGTCCTTGCTCCAATGGAAACTTCTCACGAGACCTTCCCTGATCCTCCTATTAAGTTTGCAAATTCCTTTTCCCCAACACTGCCTGTCTTCTTCCATGCTTTATTTTTCCTCATAGTTTCCATCACCATTTGACATACTACATTTTATACTCATTTACTTTTTAATAGGTTTCCTCCACCATTGTAATTAAAGCACCATGAGAGCAGGGTTGTTGCATCCACATGATGACTGTCCTCTTGTGCTATCATTTGGGGCTGAAGATAGGCCATGAATAGAACGACTCTGAAGATCCAAATTCTCAGGTAGGAGAGAGCAGAGGAGAGATGCTTCTTAGCACTTGATGGGAGGTGCTACGTGGGTTAGATAAAGAGAGAGCTTTTATGCAACTGAGTCCCTCCCACAAAAAAAAATAAATGTCTTGCAAGCAAAATAACCTAAAATTGGGAGATTCGTGAATGGGGCCTTAATTCTTAATGCAGATCTGATCTTTCCGTTAGGACTCTTCGCTCTCCAACATGACTTCCTCTTATCGCTCATCTCGCTCATCTTGGTAAGTAAAGGATCGACAATGTTCAGACACATGAGGTTGTATCTTTAAAACTTTTCTAGGACCAATAGTCAAATGACCATCTCATTCTCCTTAGGCACCAGCATTCTATCTCACAGATCACCCATGAGGGTCCTCTCTGACTATGGGATTCACAGTACAGAGTATAGTTTATCTAACTGGAATAAATCTGTGGGAAAATCCCACACTGAACCAGTCTCTTCTTGTCAACCTTCTTGAAAGAAAGTTTACAAAGAAAATTCCAGAGGGAGAGCCTCCTGTTAACCCATTGAGGTGGGAGAAATATACCAAGATGGGAGGCAAGACTGGGTACATGATTTTTCCAGTGAAAAATTAAAATGCAGGGCCCTTGTTCAAAGGTTAAGAATTTCAACAAGCAACAGCAGGGCATCAAACCAAGTGAGAGGCCCTTCTAAGCCCTTCATGCCTATGAAGCTGGTTCTGCTGGGAGGCAAGGGAGGTGGGTCAGGGAAAGAGTCCATGAAGTCATGAGGTGACTCTTAAAGAAGAGGAGTTTCTAAGGCATAAGAAACATAAAATATGAAGACAAAGATTTGCAAGAGCGAGTGGTACAGAGGGCCCATCAGTGAGTGATGTGAGGAGCAGGTTAGGAAGGATATGGAACTTTATCCAGAGGGTACAAGGTTTTAAGCAAGGGGGAAGACACACTCGTTTATCTCAGAAAGATCACTGGGGGTCTTGTGAAGAATGGGTTAGAAGGTGTGAGCTGGTAACAAGGAGACATTTGACATGTTAAGGCAGTGTAGTAGGCTGAATATTGACCCCCAAAGATATAGGTTCTAATCCCTGGAAGCTGTAAATGTTACTTATGCATTAGTTTGCTAGGGCTGCTATTACAAAGTATCACAAACTGGGTGGCTTAAATAACAGAAACTTATTGTCTCACAGTTTCGGGGGCTACAAGTCCAAGATCAAGGTGTCATAGGTTTGGTTCCTTTTGAGAGCTGTGAGAGAAGAATCTATTCTAGGCCCCTATCCTTGGCTTGTAGATGGCTGTCTTCTCTCTGTGTCTCTTTACATCATCTTCCATCTATCAACGTCTCAATGTCCAAATTTCCCCTTCTTATAAGGACACCAGTCATGCTGGTTTAGGGCCCACCCTAATGACCTCATTACTTGGTTACCTCTATAAAGACCCTATCTCCAATTAAGGTCACATTCTGAAGTACTGGGGGTTAAGACTTCAATATGTGAATTTTATGGGGATATAGTTTGACCCATAACATTTTATATGGTAAAGACATTGCAGATGTGATTAAGTTAAGAACCTTGAGATAGAAAGGTCATCCCCAATTTTCCAAGTGGGCCCTAAATACAATCACAAATGTCCTTATAAGAGAGGTAGAGAGAGTTGTGACACACAGAAGAGAAGAAGACAATGTGACCCCAGAGGCAGAAATTAGAGTGATGAAGTCACAAGCCAAGGAATGTCACAGCTTCCAGAAGCTGGAAGCAGCTGACATCTTGATTTTGGCCCAATGAAAGCGAGTTGGGACTTCTGACCTTCAGAACTCTGGGATAAGAAATATGTGCTGTTTTAGGCCACAAAGTGTGTGGTAATTTGTTACAACGACCATAGGAAACTAACAGAGGCAGTACTGAGGCAGGAAAGCTGATGGCTTCAACTAAGCCTATAATGGAGGTAGAGGAATCAGAATTTATAAGGGAGGAAAATCACGTGTCATGGTGAGTGATTAGCCATGTGATGTGGGGGAAGGAGAAGCCCTCTTGACTGGCTACTGGATTTCTGTCTTGAGTGTCTGTCATTCCTAAATATAAGGCCCAACAAGAGGAGAAACCAGCTCAGGGAATTCAATCATGGGTTCAGTTTTAGGCTTATAGTGTTTGTCTCAGGGTCCTGTCAGATGGGCCTCCCCTTTCACTTCAAAAGGGAAAAGTAGTAGACAATATATATAACGTGCTCATCTCAACAGAGGAGGTCCTTTCTGTCTTGACTTTCTCTGTCTAAGGAAAAAAACAAAGCAGTGAGCTAGGGACTTGCCAAGGGCGCTTATTTATTTACTAATTTATTATAATTTGGCCTTGCTGTTGGGGGAAGAGAGACAAAATCCATGCTTGGCTGTTGTATTAACCCCAGTGCCCCTCTTTCATCTGAAAGAGTAATGAATGCTGCTTCATGGGGAAGTCAAGGGAATCCCAAATGCGCAAACCCAACGCATACCAGGTGCATGGTAAGACCACGGGGAGAAAAAGTAATTGTTTTCAGAGACTTGCCAGAATGAGAATGGGGTTTGAAGACGCTGGGCTTCCTTTCCTTTAGGCTGGCTGAAATGTTTTTTCATTTTCTAAATATTTGCAATTATCTTGTCAATGTTTGCATCTCCATTCATGGGCACTCAATGTTCACTTTCAAATGAGTGGATACATCTGGTCAGGTGAGGCATGCTGGAGTTTTCATTTTCCGCTTCCTGCCACGCAGCAGCACACCTGAGTGAATTCTGAAATGTTCAGAAACGCTGAGGCTAGCAGATGAAGCATGGACTTGGAGGAGGACGTCCCCACATCATTATCCTGTCAGTCAAATGTGACACTGTCGAATATTGGGTCTCTGGGAAGTTGCCTTTATTCTCTGACAGTTTGTCCTAGTAGATAACTTGACTGTCATTTTGCCACTGGGGGTACTGATGCAATGTGGTGCTAGGAGCATTGTGTTGCATGGATATGCATTCTCTTCTGAATATGAGAGTGTGTGTTTCATGTTCCTAACAAATGGAATTTAATAGAAAGCTTCTTGTAACATATTAGCTACATGTACTAAGTGCATTAAAATTTATTGAATGCCAGATACTACTAGTCACTTCACAAAAATAATCTAATCTAATTGATGTAAGACGTTTGTAAAACAGGTAGTATTATTATTCCCATTACAGATGTGGAAACGGATTGCAAGGTCTAAGTTAGCCAGATTGAAAGGTCTAAGTTAGCTTCCTAATTTTACAAAGGAGGTGCAAGACACAGACAAGACTTAAATTCAGGTCTTCCTGATCCAATTCCAAAGCCTGTTCTTGTTTTACTTAATCATACCAAAAGATGAAATGTAAACACAAATACACCAACTAAATTACGGGACCTGAGAAATGTGTATCTGTGTATATTCAAAGACTGCACTATAATAAAACAAACCAGTGGTCTCACGGCTTGTATTGATTTTCTGTGACTAATATTTGTACTGCAGAAGTACAATTCTACCCAAATTTGAAATACACAGGGTTAGTAATGTCAGGCCTGCACTTGTTTAAATGTTATCTAGTGGCTGAAGTCCCTGGAGAGCTTAGCTCTTTCCTCGTTCCTCTCCAAATGCTTCCTCCATCTTTCATGCTCTCACAGTGGATAAAGGAATTAATCTGTGTATTTAAATGGTACTTTGTATTGAAAGTTAAGTTGAGGCCCAGTATGGAATACCACGCCATCCTACAGAAGAGAGACTTTATTGCTCTATTACGAGCATTATTTCACATCCTGCTGTTGAAGTCTGTTCCCTTTCAGAGCTTAAAGCAAGTAATGCAAAGTGCTTTGTCATCCATGATATATGCTAAAATCACAGGTGGGGAGGTGTGAAGAATTTTTATTCTCACCGTCTTTATGATGTTAATGATTCTCTCGACAAAACCAAAGTAATTTTATGTAAAATTAAAATTTCATAAGCTGTGAAATCCATAAAGACTTGGTACTAGCAAACCACTGACTACCACTGAACTAAGTATAGTCAATTCCATTTGTACTTTTATAGACAAACAGGAAAAAAAAAACTTTAAAAATTCTTTGACCCTGCTTTTGCCATCTGAATGGTCATGGTTGAGTGGAAAATCAATGAAGTGTTGTGAGAATTGCACCTCAGTGTTGCCAACAAGGCACACAAAAATCCAACTTTTCACATGAGATGAAGATTGCCTTTGCTTCATTTACTCTCTTAAGACACATTAAAATCAAAGCTATCACCCCATTTGGCCATCTGTCAATGCTCACTACACAGTAAGTGGGTCGACTTTGTTCCTGGATCACCAGAATAGGAGGATGTTTTGTTGTCGTAATAAATGGTTTTAGGCTTAAGATACAGAAATAAATCAATGCAATTTATAAAGTTGGGGTGGAAATGTTAGATGCAGTTTTCTAAACTACAGAAAATTATATATGGATGAGTTGCAATAAATAAAGCATAGCTTTAGCAGTTTACAAAAATAAATGGTAAAGATGAAATAAATTAATGTATAGCCCTTTATTTGAATCATGTCTTGCTTTCACGAAATGCATACAACACTCCTTTACTCATTCAATTGCAAATTTCATGTTTGAATGCAATATGATAAATAATGGCTCCCGATTTCCCTCCTAAAGTTCAATTTCCAAAGTTTTGTTTAGAGTAGACCAAAAACCTGAAAACCTAGTTTCTGAAGGTTCCCAGACAATTGTTCTCCTGTTTATTAACAATGCAATGCCTTTTAACAATGGCTTGTATTTCACATTGAACCTACTGAATCCAGTTTGCTGACCCTGAACTCAATTGAACAGAAGTGCTCGCTCTGCAGGTGCCGATTGATAGAACTTGTGTGGCCAACATCTTCAGAGATGTTCCAGGGGACAGGGGCACCCTGGCCCTTGCTGACAGGCACATAGAGGCTCTTGTTCTTCTCACAAGCACACTCCAAGTCTACTTGCTTGGTTTACCATTCTCAGTAGATTATGCCTTGGCCTACGTTGGTGGATTTGACCAGGCGCAAAGAGTACCAAGGCGTAAGCAACTGTTTAATAACCAGTCAGTCACGTGGTTTTGTACAGAGATTTGTGATTTAGTCTATTGGCAAAATAGACAGATTTCACAAGACCATAAAATATGTAATATTGGAAAAGAAAACTGAATAATATAAGACTCCAATCAAAATGATTTTCTCTCAAAAAGGACATCTTTTCTTTTCAAGGCTCCATTTGTTTTGATGAAAATCTCATTGATATCTAATATTATCACTATGTCTCTGAAAAAGGTAAAATAGTAATAACAACAATATAATAATGTTTCCTGAAATGTGTTCTATGGAACACTAATTCTATAAGTTCATAAGAATTCTTGTTTAGGCAATACTTTATATCATTTACTTGATATCTTTGGAGAGAGCCACATGCTCATTTAGATATTAAACACTCAGAGAAATCTTACAATAAAAAAATGTGTTTAACTTTTTCAACTCTGCTTTTTGCAGAACAAATTTTTGAAGAACTCACTGTGTAAACTGCAACCAATGACAACTGAGATAATTTTCCAGAGGAGATTATTTCAGACTTCTTATCACTTTCAGAAATGTGAATTCATAAAAGTTGGTTTCTTTCATACCTCCTCTTTTTTCAGCCCTTCTCACTGTCATTTTCCAGAAGAAAGCTGATAAATTATCAAGAAACCTGATAAACTGCTTTTATTTTGTTTCCGATTACTGTAGCAGCAGGAAGCTGGTGGTAACCCAAGTGTCAGCCAATAGTGAAGAGAAAGATAAAGCGTGGCATGTAGATAGAAAGCTCTTCAGAGTTCAGAAGTGTGAACTAACTTTATACAACACAGCAGAGAAGTTCTCAAAGATACAATGTTAAGCCAAATAAACTTGGATAAGAACAGGATTTATATCACAATGCTATTTATTTATTTATTTAAGTCAGGAGCACTTTGTTTTTATTTATTTATTTTTTTTTCTGAGGAAGACCAGCTCTGAGCTAACATCTGTTGCCAATCCTCCTCCTTTTTTTTTCCCCCAAAGCCCCAGTAGATAGTTGTATGTCATAGTTGCACATCCTTCTAGTTGCTGTATGTAGGATGTGGCCTCAGCGTGGCCGGAGAAGCCGTGCGTCGGTGAGCGCCCGGGATCCGAACCCGGGCCGCCAGTAGCGGAGCGCGCGCACTTAACCGCTAAGCCACAGGGCCGGCCCCTCATAATGCTATTTAAATAAATTTAAAAACAAAAAATTTCAATAAAATGCATATATTATTATATAATTAATGTCATATATGCTTTGTACGTGTGAGGTACATATACCTAAAAACGTGTAGAAGGTGGATTGAAAAAACCTGTATTAAACGTCCTAGAGCTGAGTGCCTACAGTGGGAGGGGAATGAACTAGCAGGCAAAGAGGGGAATGGGGAAATTATAAAATAAAGTAAAGCAAAATACAGTGCAATGCAATGCAATAAAATAAAGGCTTTCCTTGGGCCAATGATGGCAATCTGCCATGACTCAATTCTGAGCGTTTGAGGTCCAAAAGAAAGAAAGAAAGAAAAATCAAAGAGCCACGGGTGATTCTGATGGACTTGGTCTATGTTCCACAGCTTGAGAGACACAGCTCCGCTTACTTGGTCCAGCTCTAGGAGTCCCTGTCTCTGTGTCCCCCTCACTGAAAGACAGGAGGGTAGCATACTTTGAGGTTACTCAACCCCTCCAAGTGGGATCAGAAAGGCCAAATGTTCTTGCAGCTTTAGTAATCATGCTGGTTTCAGATCTAGTATGCAGAAATTGACCTTAGCTAAATTCAGGCTCTTGTCCTGAAGATCAAAGAAATGTAAGAGTTCTATTTATAAATGGTAGGAAACTCGTTTGCCCAGTTAAGCCTCAGGCTGCTTTTCTGTCTCGGGCCACCCTCTTCTGCTGGCTTCTCCTCTTTGGGGCAAGCAGCCGGCGCTAGACCTGCTTTTCCTTTCTCTTTGAGTTTATATGTCTGTATCTGTAGCTCTCCATCTCTATCCACATCTCCATCTCCATCCCCATGTCCACATCCACATCCACATCCTATATCCATATCTATATCTATCTGTACCTATACAAGTCTTGGAATAGAGCCTGATAAGTAGCAAGTGCTCCAAAAAGTTAACTATTATTATTTTTTTGTTTATTTACTTATTATTTAAACCTGCTATTACCCACTCTTTCTCTTGGGAGTTTTGCACCCCAGAATATTAGCTTGCCCAATTTACTACTTGCCCTTGAAACAATCGTTTGTACAGATATTTAACTGTGAATCTGTGAGGGGAACAGATCAAGGAAAATAAAAATAACAAAGTTGGTGAAGTGGTAAATACTGAAACATCATCATACATAGTTCTTATACCACAGTCCCCAATTTTTGACTTCAGTGTTGAGATGGCAACAGAACCTCCCTGGCCTTTCTTTTCATTATCTCAAGGATGGGGCTCATCAAGTGTTTCCATCACTCACACTTTCACCTAACACGTCCATGCTAGATGAAAAGCATGCAGAACCCTCTGTAGTAAAAGCCTCAAATCCCAGTAGTGTCATCTTCATTTACAGTTAGACGACTGGTGTGTTCTCCTGACTTACACCACTGGAATCTAAGTAGATCCATGCTTTTTATCTCGCATTTTGACAGGAAGGAATTTGTCTGGGTGAGCTGCTTATAAGTATTCACCACAATTTCTGACATCTTATGGTTTTACTTGCATTTCATCAGGTCCTGCATACTTTTCCTCCTTTGAGAGTACCCAGTGCTCAGGCTGGCTACCTAGTTGCAGATGATTAGACTCCTCACCCTCAGACTCATCCTGGACCAGAAACCATTAAGAGCTGGGCTTGGCAGTCTACATGGCTCCTTCCCCCATAGTGGATGCCTTCTGGAAACTGTCTGCTGTCCTGAAGCCCATTGTCAGGGTGATCAGGGCTCCTCATGTGTGTTCAGTCAGCTTGACTGTCCAGATCCCTGGCTCTGAATTTGTCTTCAAATTCAAACAACAGCGTTGAACCCCAATTCTCTCGGTTTGGGCCCAGATCCTCCTGCCTAATTCCTCAAGGATTTGAATCCTACATCATTTATTTATTTATTAACTTATTGATATTTTTAAACTTTTTTTGACATACCAAAAGCTGTACATAATAAATGTATATCACTTGATGAGTTTGAAGATAAGTGTATATCCATGAAACCATCACCACTATCTATGCCATAACATTATCCATCATCTCCAAAAATTTCCTCCATTCCTTTTATTTATTACTATTTTATTATTATTATTTTTGTGATAAGAACATTTAACATAAGATCTAGTGTTTTAGCAAAATTTTAAGTATACAATACAGTTAACTGTAGGCATCATGCTGCTCTGTAGGATTTATTCATCTTGTATAACTGAAACATTGTACCCTTTGACTAATAATTCCCCATTTCCTCCTCACCACAAACCCTGGAAACCACCATTCTACTCTCTGCTTCTACGAGTTTGACTATTTTAGATTTATCTTTTAAGTGGTATCATGTAGTATTTATGAGCAAGCTAAATGTCCCTAAACAAATGAATGGATAAAGAAAATGTGGTGTATACATACAATGTAATATGATTCAGTCTTAAAAAAGAAGGAAATCTTGCCATTCATGACAACATGGATGAACCTGGAGGACATCATGCTAAGTGAAATAAGCCAGATACAGCTGAACCCTACTTCTATATGATGTCCAATCGCTTGGACCGGCTTATTGGTTTGTGATTGTACACCCACTTGAGTCTAAAAACTACTACCCACATTTTCTTTAGCCACATCCCTTCCATGTCCTAGTATGTTGGCACTGACCCTGCGTGGGCTGGCATTCACCCCACTCTCTTGGACTTGGTGTGCTTTTTGTCCCAGTCGGTTCTCTAGTCCTGTTAGGATCAGCCTTAATGAATCTCCTCTCCACCAAAAATAAAACCATCATGACCTTGTATATTATTTTATCAGCACACTCTCCCCAGTAGCAATTTTCATTCTTCCCTCCTCAGGCATAAATGACTGTACAGCACCGGAAGATGGGTGGAGATGGATATAACGTACCCCACTGGGGCATAAAATTAATCGAGACGGCAAAGGACTTTGAACCGAGTGCCAGTACGTACAATCCGCAATCTAGGACATATAATTGACATACATGCTGATAATGGAGTAGGATATTTTATATAAATAATGTCCTAGGAAACCTAACATAACGTCATACCAGCTACTCTGAAATGGGCAGCAGCCTGCCCCCCGATCACTGTAGCATACAAGTGCATCTCATAATAAAAATTACTTACTCCAGAATTTCTGGATTGAGGGTCTGTATTGTGAATGTGGAAAAGATTATTAATATAAAGTACAATATTGGGTGCACTTTTGATATTTGAGGTCTTAGAATGTTAAAAAGAAAAAAAACCATGAAAAAGAGAATTAAGTTAGAACGTGTATTTTGCGGCATTTAGTACATTTTGGAAGTCAATGTACGTATTCCTAGACTTTGGAGCAAAAGGCTAATGGAAGTGCTTCTCCAAGATCAAGGAGACAATGTGAGGAAAAGAAACAGCTGTTCTTTGCATCTGCTGGAGACGCAAATCTGAACAAAGGCAAAAGCTGCAGAGGATAGTAGGGATCATTAACGCCTTTCCCAGAGGAGGAGGGAAAAGAAAGATGGCCACCCTTAAACATTCGTGAATCCGAGGTAACTTTCATTTTATCCATTCTGCTCTTGAGAAGTTGACATTATAATAATGAAAAACGTGTCAGGTTGGTGAGATTTGAATTGAGTGTGCACATTTGTTAGCATTGCTGGCTGCATGGGTACTTTTGTTGATGAAATGAAGTGCTCTAAAATATTAAATCATTATTTCGTGCCACTTGTATTAATGTTCTGACGGGCATTGCAAATTATATTATTTCTTGTAGTTGATTAACGTCAAAGAGTTGATCTTGTCTCATTTGTGGGGTAAGATACAAGGATTCTTTTTAGAGAAAAAGAAAAGATTATTTATAGCGTATTTATTTTTGCTCATAGACTGAATCCAATGCACCTTTTCCAAACAGGCCAAAGTAGATGAAAATTAAAGAGGAAACAGAGGAGAGCAAAAATAAGAGAGAGATGGAGATATCCAACGGATTTCCATGCAGCATTTTCTTTTTCCTGTTTTTCCTATGTCTAAGAGCCCTTTCAGAAAGAGCTTGCATAGAACAGAGAAAGAGAAAAGAAAGAACCTGGGACAGATAAAATTGGATTGGAGTAACTGCTAATAAGCCGTCAAGAAGAGACAGGGTTTCTTATGGTCTCTCTCCAACATTATATGGGAGTCCGCATAGTGACGTGAGCCTTGCGGTACTCTCTTGCCTGCTGTCCCCCAGAGAAGGCTTAGTTTTGAAGAGCTGCATAGCATAGAACCCAGAAAGCCCTTTCTCTTGATGTCAACTTTACCTCCTGCAATTTTCGTCAGTCTTTTAAAAAATTATGCAATAAGTTTAGAATATTATAGAAAAAAAATTATGGATAGTAATTTAGTCAGGAAGATCAAATAGGACTGGGTCTATATATCCTGGCAATTGGTCATATGTTGTTGGGGCCACTAAATGTAGTTCATGTCTGGGAGTGGGCTCTTCAGATGTTTCTGGCATCTTTAGAGGCAGCCAGAGCTACATGCTGGGGATAGGAACCAAGCACGTTTTGCCTTCTTAATCTGAAACCTTCCGACCTGAGTGAATTACTCATAGTCATCACAATGTGAGTGCAATGAAATGTTGAAAGAGACTTTAACTTTACTCTTCTTTATTCATCATTTGCTTTATTGGCCAGTCTGTTTAAATTTTCTTTGACAAAGTAGAACTAGCACTCCAAAGTAGAAATATACTATTCTATATACTATTGCTAATAGTATTTTTAGAGCAGTTATTAAGAATATTTAAAAATCAGCCATAAGATGATATATTTGGTGAAGCAATGCAATAATAATTGAAGAAATCTCACCCTGGAACATCTAATAATTTAATAATTACTAATATTTATGGAGTGCACACACTGTCCCAGACACTGTTCTAAGCCTTTCGTGTGTGTTAACTCATTTAAACTTCTTAATAACCCAATGAGGTAGTTTTTAGGAAACTCAAGGACATAGAATTTAAGTTGCCCAGAATTATTAAACTGGTAAGTGGTGGAGCAGGGATTTGAAGACAGGCAGTCTTGGATCCTATGTTAGACTCCCTTCTCCATTTTTTCACAAGACTACTGAAAGAGAAGGCAGAAGTGATATTGCTGTCTTGTTAGTGATACAATAGTAGGCGAGTTTATCATATGATCATATTAATCTAGCCATCACTGAACTCATCTTTTTCATTAAAACTGATCTCAACAACCTAACTTCTATCTCTTTCCACTTTCTGTTGAAGACACCACTATCTTTGTAACAACACATATTCAAAATATCTGACACTCCACACTCCTTGTCTATCTGCCAAATTCTTTTTCATATTTCAAGATTTGGATAATGAATTACCCCTTCTGTGAATCTCTCCCCAGGGAGGTTGAGCTTCCTTTATATTTTGATCTTTTCATGGGCCTGTTTCTCCTGCTTCCGAAATGCTTCACAATTACCCTGGAGATCCTGCACCAACACTAAGAGATTCAGGTTCAGTGGGTCTGCCCCCAACTACACTTTCACTTCTCTCCCTTCTTCTTGCTCCCACCCCCTCATCTAGCCCCTTGAACATTCACTCCTGGAACCCAGACCTATAACTGGCACAAAGTACATGCTCAGCAAATACCACTGGAGGAATGAAAGAAAAAAAGACTCAGATCAAGTCAACACCAGAGATATATTTTCAGGAAAATAAACTCTAGAGTATATGTCAGCCTCAGCCTAATTCAATCATAATTGTGCTGTCATCAATGTCACAATATCAATTACTTAATAAGAATGACCTACATTCAGTGAGAAACAATTCCTTTAAATTCTGTAAATTCTACTCATCAGAGTAGATAATTTCATAGTTATTTCAGATGAATATTCTAGATTTGTAACACGTAAGAGGTTAACTTGGTTATCTGGAAGATGCAGAGTTCTAGAATGACTCTATCCAGAATTTTGGATAACTGAAACCTATTGTACTAAAATTCCATGAAATTGAAAAATTATGTTGGCCATATAGAAAGAACTCTGTTCATTTATGAAAAACAAATAATACAGTTTAAACCATCTTTAGTTTTAAAAGTCTTTAAACACAAAAATAGTAAAAAAAAAAAAAAAGAATAAGAATATAATTGTTAAACCTTTCTATGCTTGCTGAACAGTTTCATCTGACTCTTCTCCCTAAATACTTCAGCACACGCCTCCAAAAGAAATTGGCATTATCCTACATGAAAACAGTGCTATCACAGCTAACAAATTAATACTAATTAAAAAAATCATCTAATACTTAGCCCATATTCAAATTTCAACAATAGTGATTAAAATATTTTTGAATAAGATCTTACTTTTTTTTCTTTTTGAGGAAGATTGGCCCTGTGCTAACATCTGTTACCAATCTTGCTCTTTTTCTTTTTTCTCCCCAAAGCCCCAGTGCATAATTGTGTACCATAGTTGTAGAGTTGTAGCCCTTCTATGTGAGACACTGCCTCAGCATGGCTTGATGAGCAGTGAGTGGGTCCACACCCAGGATCTGAACTGGCGAACTCTGGGCCACTGAAGCAAAACATGCGAACTTAACCGCTAAGCCACCTGGCCGGCCCCCTAAAATAGTTTTGATAGCCATTTCTTAAAAAAAGTAAATTCAGAATCATTCAAGGACAATGTGCTGCAATAGTTTAATAGTTTCTTAAGTTTCTTTTATGCATAAATTATCCATTGATTCTTTGAAGGATCAGACTAATTGTCTCTTAGAATGTTGTAACTTTTGATTTGTCTGATGGTTTCCTCATGGTTTTGTTTAACTTGTTCCTCTTTCCTCTGTATTTCCCATAGTCTGAGAGTTAGATCTAAAGACTTGATCAAATTCAAGTTGAGTATTTTTGGCAGGAATACTCACAGGTGAGGTGGTGGCGTTCATGTTGTATGCTATTAGTGTACACAACGTCTGGTTGTCCTCCAAATTATTTGATCAGCAGGCGATGGTGTAGATCAGCTTTACTTGCAAAAAAGGGGTACTGCTCTGGTTACTTTGTTCTAAGCAAAGCTGAAAAGTGTCATTTTCCAAAGATAACTCTCCCATTGTCTCTGTCATAATTTCTGGAATGTGGACATTTTCACTTTTGTTTATGCTGAGCTATTGGAAGCCCTTGGTAGGGCTAACATATTAAAAACCACTCTCTGCCATTTATACTTTATCTTGAACCATATTATTGGATTACACAGCTAGTGATTCAGCAAGGCACTTGAGGGAAAACAGCAGAGAGCATTTGGGACTTAATGGAAGGGAGAAACACACAAAAGTGGAAATTAGATAGTCTAGTTGGCAGATATTGCTAGGGTTTCTTAGCAGTTATTTTGCAGTGGGATGGGGTCAGTTAGTGTAGACAGGACAGTTAATTTGGAGGTAGGAAGTGGGTGGTGTGGGGTGAAAAGAACATTTTTTAAAAAATGGTCTGGAAGGGTTCTTGTCAACTCTGCAAGTACGTTACAGCCCCAACCTGTGCACGTGTTACCATAATGCTCAGTCTTCCAAGAGGGGCTTTCCCAGTTCCACCAGCACAATTGACTTTTACCATGTTACCTTCTCCTTTTATCTCTCTCTCTCTCCGATTTTACTAATACAAATATGAGTCAAGAGCACTCAAAGAATGAATTAACAATCCTCATATACTTTTCATACTTTTTACTTTTTCTACTCAAAGCAACTATTCTTTAAATATTTTTGCATATTTATCTCTACTTCTGGATGAAGGCAAAGACTTGGACGACCTTGGTCATTCTTTTGTCTCCAGACCCTAGAACCAGCCTAGCCCATAGAAGAATTTCAGTAAACATCGTTGCTGTTGATGGAAGGAATGAATGAACAACCTGGAGACAGGCTGGAATCTTTGTTTTTCTGCTGTATGTAACTCCTTTGCATTGCTATTTCTATTAACTGTTTTTAGTGGAATTGATTGGATGATGATGTACTGACTAAAAGAATGCAAAACATGTTTCTCGAAGTCATTATCTTGCTGTTTTAAAGAAAGTATATATCTTCCTCATTTACCTTGAGGGACTGACTCTAGGTGTTTCTTGGATCATTTCAGGCGTATTTTCTGCGATCATGCATTTTGGATTTAAGGAAGGAACAAGAGCTTAAATTTGTTTTTTCCCTGTGATGTTTTGTTCCTTTGGTAACAGTTCCTCTATATCAAATTGGCGGCATTGTTGGCATATACAGAAACTTGGAGCAACAGTTTTTTCATTTGTTAGATGAAATGCTAGTCCACTTAGAAAATAGTCTTCCTGCATTTCTCTCATGAGAAAAGAGTGAATGAGTGAAGAATAAAGAGTTATGGATGTTGACCTTTGAAACTCTCCCCAAAGCTGCATGACTACTGATGGGGTGACATAAAAAGTCATTTCACTTATAATGAGATACCAAGCGGGCCTGTCTTCTTTTAAAACCTGGCATTTAAAAATACATTTACTTCTATTATATACTGGCCTAACCTGCACAGGCTATTGCATATGACATATTACCGGAGCAGGTGTTTTAGACAACATGCTGGCAGCAACGCAAGTAAAAAATAAAGTTTATAGTTTTGTTTCTTCAATCTCAGAATCACACAATTGACAAAGCTTTTCTATCTGGCAATTTATTGCAAATGTTACGTAAACTGCCTATTAATTTTATGCCTACTGTGCAGCAGAACTCTTTAATATGAAGAAATGGGGAGAAACAGACATCCAGATTATGTTTTTCCATAGGACATCTTTTCACTTTAGCAGAATCTTTTGTAGCTAATTTGCCTCTGACTTTACGACCTTATGGGGGAGGAGGCAGGTTAGAGGCACATTCAGATATTTAGAGAATTGTATTTCTTGATACTAAAGAGGAAGCATGGAAGGGAAAGATTTGGGAAAGAAAGACGTGATGATAGGAATTTTTATAATTGTATTATCTTGATTATTCCTACGTTATAGAAGAAGTATAGGACTTTAAAAAAAAACTGTTCCAGGGAAACGATTGCATTCATTTTACTGTCATGACCTCTATTGCTGTTTATATTATGAACTCAAAATAAGCCTGTTTAATATTTCATTAAAATGTATAAAGTATAAACATACAGTATTATGTTACATAATGCATTTGCAAGTTGATATTCAGATGTGAGAGATTTCTGTATTCATGAAGGAATGACCTTCATACCCCACTGGAGGATCACCGGTTTATGCAATCCTACAACATTTTTATTTTATTTATGTGCCATATGAAAATATGACATTCATATCATCGTCTGTAACAAATGTATTGTCAATCAGAGAGGGCAGAAAACCATCTCTGTCTGCACTAGGTTGTTGGCACAAGCATTTGCCCCAATGACTTGGCAATGCCATCTCAAACTGTGCATATGCTCAAGCATTTGCATTTGTATTTCTGAAATTTGCTTTTCCTTAGCCAAACTTGTAGAATAATAATTTACAAAATGAAAAAGACATAATTTTCATGCAATATAATCAACAGAGAATATTTCTAAATGGCAGAGAAGTGGGAATTTGGAGAACTAAATGGAAATTAGTTAATTCCAAATCAATTAATAAAACACTACTACGACTACAATGCAATCAGGATGTTTGAACAATTTCTGAGTTTCATACGGAGAATTCAACAAGATACACAGATGTTCATTTGACACAATGATCTCCCCTCCTCCAAGCAGCATTCATTTTGTTTTGACCAATCTTTTAGTTTTGAACTCATAACCAATAGGAGGCATTGAAGAAGCAAACCACTCATATGAATTGGCTGCTTTTCTTAGGTGATAGGACAAAAGGTGCTGATTTGGATTCAGGAAATACTTACCCATCGATTATGGGGGGAATAAATCAAGGTTGTAAAATTGCTTAGAAGTTTTGACACTGTTCCTAGTGGGGTCTAGAGTCTAAGAAAAATTAGTTAAAAGAAATGATCTAAACAGTATTTAAGAAATTGAAGCTACATATGGTATTATAGTTTCCACAAGTAATAATACTTTTTAGAATGACACTTGAATCTCAACATTTTCTGTTCCTTTGTTAAACAAATGTAAAAGATACTTGTTGGCCATTCACTTACCAAAAAGAGAAATCAAATGATTCTACACCTACAAACAAAGTACAATAGAGAATTTTGCCACAAGTTAACACGTCTTTTGTTTTCTATGATAGTAGCAAAAAAATCAGCAGAAAGCATTGGAATAAATTTCTCATTCCACAATTAAAATTTCCTTCCCTGCCAGGCCACGTTAGGTAATCGTGGCAGATTAAATGTAATTGAAAATTGAGCTAGCAAATAATTAAAAGGTCCCTCCCAGCTGTTGTTTTCTACAATCTTTTGCTTTGTGGCATCTCTCAGTTGAGATAATGAACAAGATATTCTATATTATTGATAGGAGATGAGCCTTAATACAGTTGCCTCTGAAAAACATTTCATTCCAACATGGAAAGATCTTTGTCAGTAGTGTTTTTCCTACTTCTTCATTAGATTATATTAGAAAAAACCACTACAAATGAATTATATGCATTTGCTCTTTTTACTTATTAAATTGGAAAATAGGAATTTAATTTGATTATTTAATGAATTTCATTCTACTCCAGTAATTGATGTATTTTAGTAAGAAAAAAGATCCTTTGGTATCCATGAAAGTTTATACCACCATCACAGTATTTATTATCAAACAAGAATCCTCTAACTATTTTTTAAAAATTATTTTATTGTTTGCATATGTTTAGTTGCCATATTTTGGTGAAAATTTTTATAGAGCTGCTCTTCTTTTTTAAAATGAAGACAGTCTTTGGGATAATGCTAAACAGCCTCTCCCTGAAGCCTCTCAAATTGCCATCTCTCATTTATTGCATTAAAGCCTTCATTTTACACTTTTAATGCCATCCCACTGCTGTTGACATGGTTGCATTCTGTCTCACCCCTTCAAGCAAGCGTTTAACTGTAATACCTACAAATTGACGTATAAGTGATTTTAAAATTTCAACATTAAGCTATTTTCATACCTTTGCTGTTAAATGAGATAATAAAGGTAAAGCAGGAACACAGAGCTGATTCATTGTGGGTGACCAAAAAACGAGGGTTGTTGTGATGATGAAATTGGGGCTATCAGCACAATGTCTGCCTAGGTCTAGCAAGTCTCTCTTATGACTCTCTCTTTTGAATTATGACGATGATGAAGTTGTCAATGACTTAGATTTCAAAAGTATTTAGTCTACAAAGCATTTTTACAGGTACACCCTGACCTGATTCTGTGACAACTCTGTGAGACACATAGGGAAAACATTAAAGTCTTCTTTTTAGGAAGGTCCGAAAAATTAACTGATGTACATTAACCAATATTAGTTTGGTCTACAATCTATGTGCTTTGATTAAGCCTTGTTGTTTTCAAGAAACAGAAACCGACTCAAATCAGCTTAAATGAAAGAGTGAATGTATTGAAGAAAACAGGGGAAGGTAGAAAGTACAAATGGACCTCACAAGTAGCTAAGTCTCTTGTACATTTGCTCCAGATTTTGTCTCCGTTTGAAGATTTTCTTATCTTTTCTATGCATTTTGCCTAAATGTGGCTACACAGGCCCTGGTTCTATAGGGCCTTCAAGTTTGGCACCCAGCAAAGACTAACCATAATCTCTCTGTTCCAATTCACAATGTTCAAACCCAAGATTCCCAATGCCCACCTCCTCCCTCCCACTTCCCCATATGGGGCAGGGCGACATCTCAACTCCCATCAGCTGTGGGGAGGGATTCAGAATTGCGTGACCTGCTGTTGTTTGGCAGGTTGTGGGCACATACTCTTTCAGAAGATGATGCAGATGTGTTGGGACGTGGAAATGAGTGAGATTTTAAGATGTTTCTACAACACCAAATTGTATAATTTGCCCCCAGATTGCTCTGTACTCTCCCTAGAGATGCTAGAAGTTATAATCTAGTCTTTTAAAAAAAGAAAGAGTTTGTCTATTTTTTTTAATTGATAGTTGACTTTAACATCAGGTAAACTGCGTTTTTCCTTTTTATTAAAATGAGAGCAAAACTAAATGCAACAAAATATATTCTTTTAATTTTCATGCAATAATTTCCTGCTAAATTATTCCTCAGAAAGTTGGTTCAATATAGTAAAAGATCCTCTAGTAAAGCTCAATATGATTGTTAGAGAGAAGTATTGTTTTGCTGAATGATTATAAAGCACTCCAGGGGAATAAGCATGATTTAAACACAATTAATCTAACAACATCTTAAAGCAAATACTGTAGACATAGTCTACCCAAATATTAGAGTTCCATTTTTAAAAATATATATATTCTTTGCCCCCTTTACACTTTTCAATAGAGTTTGGCTGTCATGGTTAAAAACAAACAAACAAACCAAAAAAACACCAAAACTCTAAGCAATCAAAATCAAGGAAGAAGCGTTTTAAACAAATGGAAAAGCCATAGGAGGCTTAAGCCAGACAGCCTGCCTACAGCGGCAGAAACAGTAACAAGAAGGGATCAGTGAACTCCTCTCCCCACACCCCGAGGAATCCATGAGGGAGATGGCTTTATCTTTAACTGCCTTGGAATGTTGTCCTGTCACTGGAAGATGGCTCCATATGATAACCCGTTAGTTTGAATACTGGAGGGAAGACATGGCTGGAACCATCTAAGAAATGTAAGTTTCATTGCTTCTCATATGTGTGGCTATAGAGAAAGCTTTTTAAAAATCTAGATTACTTGTCTGTTAGTTTGTAATCTCTGCTCACTGACACTAATGTGTTGAAATTAATTTGCTTTATACAAGGCTTTTAGGAATTGTTTTCCAGGGTTAGGTCTTCAAATTCAACTATTCATCACACTGTATGTAGCCTGTTATCTTTTAAAAACATAAATAGTTCTCCATTGTTTTCACATCACCCTTGAAAAAACCCAAACAATCCAAAGTCTTAACATAGCTTCCAGCCTTATATGGCCAACCATCATTTCCTACCACTCTTTCCCTTGTTCCCTTTACTCCAGCCTCATGGGCTTTCTTCCCAGTCCTAGAACATATTAAGGGTGTTCACAGCTTAGGAACTTACAAGGCTATTATATTGTATGGAATACTCATTTCTACAGTCTTTTCTTGGTTTGCCCTCTCACTTCATTTAGTCTCATCTCCAATGCATCTGAGAAGAGAAGCCTTCCTTGGTCAGTCTATTTAAAATAGCACCCACCCATCATTCTTTATGCCCTGATAGTGCCTTACTGTTTCTTTATAATACTCAACATCACCAGACGTTATTTATATCTCTATTTTCTATTGTTTTTCTCCTCCATTAGAACATAAATTCCTTGATAGCAGGGATCTTGTCTGTTTTGTTCCCTTAATCCACAGTGTCTAGAATAGAATCTAGCACATTAGTAGGTATTGCAGGTACTAGTCCATAAACTTTGTGTTATGAGTTCTGGCAAGATAAATACATTATGTGAAAACACGGTGTCAGAAACTTTTGCAGCAATTCAACATTGATGCAACATCCAAGCATGGGATTTTGTAGATTATAAAAGTATCAGCCCAGGGACTGGCCCGGTGGCATAGTGGTTAAGTTTGTGTGTTCCCCTTCAGTGGCCTGGGGTTCACAGTTTCAGATTCCGGGTACAGACCTACACACCGCTCATCAAGCCATGCTGTGGTGGTGTCCCATAACAAAGTACAGAAAGATTGGCACAGATGTTAGCTCAGGGACCATCTTCTTCAAGCAAAAAGAGGAAGATTGGCAACAGATGTTAGCCATTGATGCTTGATTGGTAAAGATATTACACATATATGTTTCCATCAGCAATATATCGTATAATATTGTAGGTCTAATGTGTAACAGGCATATTACATATGACAATTTACCTCTAACTATTAAAAAGGAAGCTGAAAAAAAGTGGAGCAATATTAACCTTCAAACAACAACCTAGAAGTGTATATTCAGTGAAAATATCCTTCAAAAATGAAGGCATAAATATTTATTTTCAGACACATAAAAAAGAATTTATCAACAGCAAATCCAAACTAAAAAAAATAATGAATAATTTTCTTTAGGGAGAAGAGATAATTTTCTATGGCATTTTGGAGATATAGGAAAAAATGAAGAGCCGCAGAAATGATAAATATGCAGATAAATGTAAAAGAATATTGACATATGAAATAATAACAATAATATATTGAATACTATAATATACAACATCAATAGCACATATAGTAGAAGTGGAGTAAATAGTGTTAAAGTATTTTAATATCTTTTAATTGTCCAGGAAATGGTAAAAGTACTAATCTATATTAGATATTCATAAGTTGAAAATGCACATTGTTATTTCTAGAGTAACCACTAGAAGAATGGTAAAATAATGTATAACTAACAAGCTGTAGTGAGCAAAGAAAATAATAAAATTTCTTATTTGATTAAAAATAATGCAATAAAAAAGAAAAAGAAGTAAAGAAATGTGGGGGCAAATAGAAAGTGAAAGCAAATAGTAAGATGATACGTTTAAACCCTCAAATATCAGGAATTACATTAAATATAAATAACTAAATGCTTCAATTGAAGGACAAAGATTTTCAGACGAAGCAAACAAACAAAAAACCCTCACTATTTGCTGCTTATAAGAAATCCATCTTGAATATAGGATTTCAGAAAAGTTGAAATTAAAAGTACAGATAAAGATATTCTATGTAAACAATATTTAAAAAATACTAAAGATAAAAATAGATCTTTTTATAATAATAAAAAAGTTCATTCTACTGGGAAGATTTAATAATCATAAGTGTGCAAATATATAAAGTAAAAATTGGCAGAGCTAAAATAAGAAATAAACAAATCCACAATAATAGTAGAAGATTATAACACATCTTTCAGCAACTGAGAATTGGCTGACAAAAATGTCAGTAAGCAAAAAACTTCAGAAGATTTGAACAACAGAACTGCCAACATTGATGTAAATGATATACGTGGAACATTGCACGTAACAACTACAGAATATATATTCTTTTCAAGTATACGTGGGATCTTTACAAAAATTGACCAGTAGACAGTAAAGCAGTTTTGAACAAAATTCGAAGGATTAAAATCATATGTAGTGAGGCATGTCAAAACTTTGGGATGGGGTTAAAACCATGCTTAGAGGAAAATACATAGTCTTAAATTCATATATCAAAAAAGAAAAGAGGTTCAAAATCAATTTTTTGAGTGTCTATCTAAAGAAATTAGAAGAACAGCAAATTAAATCACAATAGAGATGAAGGAAGGAAATAAAGAAAACTATAGGGCCAAATGATTTCATCGGGGAATTCTACCAAAGAATTGAGATTGACTTATAGATTCAGTGCAATACCAGTAAAAGTAATCGAAATTGGCAACCATTTTCTGGAATTCATACGAAAACTCAAAGGGCAACAGTGGCTGAGAAAATCTCAAAGGAGAACTAAATAGAAATACTTACTCTACGGGATTTCAAGACATTCTGAAGCTACCTTAATTAAGACAATGTGGTATTGGCACAATGAAAGATGAAGAGACTAATGGAACAGAATAAAGAGTCCAGATATAGATATACACACAGGAGGTCATTTGATTTATGATGATGGGGGCACTATAGAGGAGTGAGAAATGGAGAGTCTTTGAATAGATGGTGCCAGGTCAACTGAATATACATATAGAGAAAAAAAACTTGGCCTGAAATCACATCATAGACAAAAACCAATTTCAGGTGGATTGCTGCCCTAAACATTGAAAGTGTAGCAATAAAATTTCTAGAAGATAATATACGCGATATTTTGAAATTATAAGGTTGTTAAGGATGTCTTAAACAGGGCACAAAAATCAACTAGCCAATGTTTCCTTTAGGAAAACATTGATAAAAATATGGTTTTATCATTAAGACTTTATATTTATCAAAGATATGCTTAAGAGAATGAAAAGGCAAGCCAGAAAATGCTCAAAGATACTTGCAATACGTAAACCCTCAGAAGACTTTTTCCCAAAATATATGCAAAGCGTCTACAACTCAAAAAAAATCAATACAATTTTAAAATGGACCAGAAACTTATAGAGGCACTTATGAAATGAAGATATCTAAAGAGCCAATAAGGATATGAAAAGGTGTTTAATCTTGGTAGTCATCAGGGAAATGCAAGTTAAAACACAATGAGACACCATTGCACAACAATCAGTATGACTAAAATTATAAAGACTGATAATACCAAGTGTTAGTAAGGATATGGAGCCAACTGGGATTCTCTTATACTGCAGGTGGAATAAAAATTGCATAACTCCTTTGGAAAACTATTAGGCATAGCTACTAAATTTGAAGATACACACACTCTATAACCTAGTAGCTTTACGTTTAGTTATATACCTGTCAGAAATCCACACATATGTGCACAAAAAACATATAAGAATATTCATAATAATCCCAAATTGCAAACATCTCAAATGCCCAGCAACAGAATGGAAAAATAAACTGTGATGAGCAATGAAAATGAACAAACTCCTGTTACACAAAGAAACATGGATGAATCTCACAAACATAATGTTAGATGAAAGAAACCAGACATAAAAAAATATAAACTGGAAGAGTCTTTTTATAAGATGTTTGAACACCAGTAAAACCAATGTGTGGTATTAGAAGTCAGGATAGGTTCCTTTTAATGAGGAAGTAGGGGTCACAAGGAAGCTTCTGGAGTACTAGTGATGTTCCATTTCTTGACTTTGGGGGTAGTTACATGGTGGGTTCATTTTGTGGTAATTCATTGAACTGCAAATAAATGATTTGTGCCCTTTTCTACATAAACATTTTAATATGTGCTCTATATGTCACATTGTAATAACATTTTAATAAAAAACAGTAAATACAGCTTATTATTGGATGTCCTTATCCATTGACAATGAAGTAAGCATACTAGAGAACAGTCAAGATCCTTTCCAGGAAATAGGACGTTATGACAAAATTGCCTCTTATTTGGTTAAAGATAGATCATGGCGGATTCTATTTGACAGTCTCTTTTTATTAACCAATTTCAATACTTGGCAATATTTATTTAATGATTTAAAAAAGAATGTTAACAATCCTTTATAACTTGTGCCCATTAATGACCCTGGAAAGTTTTTAGCTTTGCTTCTTGATTATAAGCTCCAATAGGTTGTGAATGGTTGTTTTGTAACACACTTGGTATAATGTACTTGTCTTCATCATTCTCTGGTGATTGCACAGAAAATAATCTTTAATAGTGCCCTGCTCAATTTAAGCTATGACATTATATTTGACATATTTCAGAGTTAAATATTCTATACTTAAATTTAATAAAATGGCCTCACAGTTTTTAAAATGTCTATGTTTTTAAATATGCAAAACGAGGTGAAACATTAACAACACAAAGCGATCAATGCTAAGTGTTAATGTCACTGAAAATGTTTTCATAAAAAAGTTTTCAATTAACTCAGCCATCTTTTACCACTTTAGAAAATCTACCAGTTTGGTGGTTAACTGGGTTGATAGACTAAATTAGACATTTACTACAGTTTTGTAAAGTTATTTTCTATAGTAGAAAGAAGGTGATATGTCCAAACTTGTTATTGGATTTATTCCTTTTTCTTAACCTTTTCTAAGTATGACACCTTAAGAACATTTGGGATTTCCATCCTAATTCTCTGTCTCAAATTAAGGGTATAAAACTATTGTATAAATTTTCCTGTGATTTTGGAACAATTCAGGACAAATTGGAAAATGCTTTCATTGTGTTCAGCAGCTGTTAAAACAGACAAAAGATAAGCAAGTCTTTAACAAAACAATTTCATAGTGTTATAAAAATTCCTCTTGGCTAAACCCATCCTGTTAGGAAGTTAGAACACTTCCTATGTTGGGGAACTCTGACCTCAGAAGGTTGTCTGTCCCATTTTTGGATTAATCTTGTTGGATTTTCCATTCCAAACTCTAAATGAAAATAGATTTCCTTCAATGATCCCAGGTCTACGTCTGGGACTACTCCTCTTCCTCCTGACAATACATCAAATATATGAATGCAGCTATATGTATCCCTCATCCTTATTCAGGCTACACATCCAGAGTTTTTTCTACTCTTCTTAGATGTTGATTGCTAGCCTTTGTAATCTTGGTTGCCATCGTTTAGAAATACAAGTGACCCTCATTTGGTGGTATAGGTGACTCTTCTTATAGCTTGACTGACAACTCCCATGGAATCTTTCATATCATAAATATTATAAATAAATCCCCACAGTGTCAATCTAAACTCTTATTTGCAACCGTGACTGATAACTGAATCTATTGGCACTGGACCAATGCAATCAAGAATGACAAGAATTTGTAATACTCTGAATCATGAGGAAGGAAGACTTTTCACTGCATGGAACAGCAAATCCATACTCCTCTGAAATGAGCACTGATTTTGGCAAAAGCAGTTTCTTCTCATAACACTAAAACACAGTTATGGAGGAATGAAGACCCAAAAGAAGAGATTTTCAATGTAAAGAAACGATGTTGTGATCACTTCAAGAAGGGGCACTGATTGATGTTAAAGACTTCAGAAATTGGGAGAAGCTGCAAGAATTGATAATTGATTCATGTTATCCTCTTCTCCCTCACCAATCCCCCTGCCTCTTACAATAGTTTGACTTGTAACCAGGGACAAATTAGATAATAAGCAAGAGATCCAGATTGACAATGTTTTCCTTAAAATATGGCATGTAAAATGAAATACAATACACCAAATATGGTCTGAAAAGTGTAGAGTGATACGTGACTGCTACTATTCCTCAAAGGACACTGTACTTATATTATTGAGACCTGTTTCCATTCAATATTTGGTAGTCATTCGTACTTTCATGTTGAGCTTGGGATCAATGGAAACCCCTATATCTTTATCACTCAAAATTTGCTAAACTAGATAATCCATGTTACTTGTACAACCAATTTAATCAAGTTGGAATGTAAGATATTTTTATTCATTACTTAAAAATCCATCTCTTTAACTGACCAGTATTTCCAAACCTGGAGATAATTCTGGATCTTGATTCTGTGATCCCACATCATGGCTACCCCTTCTCATTTTGTATCTTTTGCAAATATGATGAGCCACATTCCCTAGACAATGTTTAATGGAGTGACACAGGAATAGTATTTGTGTTGTGCAATGGGGAACCATTTTTTAGCTCCATCTCCAAACATGAAGTAATTCCTTCTGCCAAAGAGGTTTTACAACCACCCCCTCCATCACCATAGTATTCTGAGATAGCAGATAGTAGCAAAAATATATTCCAGAGGATGGCAAGGACAGGAATCCTAAACTCAAGTGAGATAGAGAGACGAATCACCACACACTGACAGTGATTCCCATTATCTGGTAAAGACAGCAGCCAGCATTTTGCAGATTATTGTAGATAAACAAAGCCTCCGACAGAAATCCACTGATAAAGATGTGGTTCTAAGGGATGGGAAATATATTTGTAAAGTCTTAAAATCAAGGGGTCATGGTTCTAAAACTAAGAAATGACACCTTGGTGAGATCAGCTTGGGAAAAGTCTTGTGAGACACATGCAGCTCAACAGAATATCATGGGGTCGCTCAGCTCAGTCAGGAGGAAATGGAGACTGCAGGTGGATCTCGGACCAGCTCTGTAGACCTTTTATTTTGTTGTATATGTGTGGCGTAATACATACAGTTCTTATTAAGAGCAAAATTTTCAAAAACATATATTTTTTAGTACCACTACCTAGTTATACCAACCAAGATTCTAGTACTCAAGATCGGGAAAAAACAGATAAGCGGCAGCCTTTACAGTACGTTTTTTTACTCAGGTGTACTTCTGGCTTAGAGTTTTGTATATTTCATTCTCACTGGGGTCTTAATATCTCTTAAATAAATAGACCTCTCCTGTGCTGGTTTTTACTAAGTGCCTCTCTCTGTCTTAAGTGATCACAAAACAGCCAAATAACAGTTCTAATTTGCAAGATATCTTTATTTAATTTTGATGATAAATATCTGGATGCAATCTTTCATCCCTTTTTTCAAATTTAAGGAATATTTTTCTGTCTTTTCTTCTCCATGTATTCTTAAAATTATTGTCAGTGATTTTTGTAATCCCATCTGAGTTTTTGGTAGTATACTGAGATATAACTCTTCTAGACACTTGAGTTCATTTAAAGCAAATAGTTAATTTCTTACAGCCTCTTTACATGAACATCTTGGTTTTACTCTCTTCCTAAACACTCTTACCCAGATTGAACATTTTTCTTCTTGAAACAGAGCATAGAAGTAAAGCAGGCTATTGAGTAATTCTCTTTTATCATCCTTGCCTAACGCCCTCATTCTTTTTCTTGTTTCCAACAGAAAATAAAAGGCCTTACTCTTTAATTGTTTACCCAATTAGATTGTAAGTTCCTGCTGGGCAAGAATATGTATTTACGTGTCTTTTATCTAGTTTTTTACATTGTCCAGTGTTCAGTATCATACTGAATATGTAAAAGATCCTCAATAAATACTTAATACTTTGTATTGTCACTCACAACATTACAAAAGCTGCTGTCTTGGAGATGTTGGGAAAATGTCAGATATCTTTGGCTTGTCATCTCACCATCTGTTCTCCACTTTCAGACTCTTTTTTGAAACTTTGCCTAGGCACATAGATGATTCACTTTCTTTCCCATAGTGTTGATGACATTTCCCCAAGTGTTAAACCTTGTGCTTGTGGTTAATCGATTCTTGGATCATATCGTCCTTCCAGACTGATGATTCTTGCTGTAGAATCCATGTGTCTTTTGTGGGGGTTACAGACTGTGGTCTTTGGAGTATATCAAAAACTTCTGACATTGGCTGACTGCTAGGGATTAGAATTTGTCATTTTTTTCTATTGAAGTGAAAGTGCTCTCTTAACTGGAACGTTGCCTTTTATCTTTCGTTGAGCTAACCAACTGTCGTCAGGGCCTCTTTAATAGTTAAGTCTTTTGGGAGAATTTATGAGACTTACGAGAAAAGTAGACTAATGTTATGCTGAACACTCAGAAGGCCAAAATTCTCAACAAGCTTTCATCAACAAATCATTCATTCTGAAAATTCTGATGAATGGAAAACTCTAGAGAACATTCAACACTGTCTGAGTGAAATAATTAAATGCTGGAGTTGGAAGGAAACTTAGAAATAATTTAGCACATCCCCTTAATTTTACTTGTGGGAAAAAACTGAGACCCAAAGAGATTAAATGATTTGCCCAAAGTAGTTCTGTAGTTGCCAGATGAGAGCTAGAAGCCAATGCTTCCAACAACAGTGTAAGGGCAGGGCTCCTTCTGTGAAACCCTACCATCCATTCAGGTTTTCTTCAACAAAGTAGTTTGCAAGAACTGAAGAAATGGCAGGACAAAGCAGCATAGAACTAATGAGTAGATTCTGGCTGTAATATGAACTTTCAAAAGTAAAATATCTTATGGCCTCAATGAAGGAATTTTTCCATATTTCTTGTAGGTGGTGAGCCCAGTGGTTTGGTGGGGTTTGCTGGAGATGGTTATTGATTTGGTTGAGTATTATAGGGATGTGAGGAGTGGAACATAGTGGAAACTAATGCAGGCAGAATGTGATAGAGTTCTAAGTGATTAGCACAGAGTTTAATAAATTTACTCTCTCATCAACAAGAGAGTGTACCTTCATCGTTCAATTGTGATGAAATTATAACCAGGGGGGAGCAAATAATGTATTGTTTCAAAGAACATCTGTAGAAATATCTGTATTTCTCAAAAGAAAGCTACTTGTAGACAGCATCTCTTGGTCTTAGATTGAATCAAATATAGTTTCCTGAATTGATGCTTTCCATATTTCGATGTTCCTACTTGGCAGGGGTATGCTTGGGCAATGGTTCTTTTTGTGACAGTGGAATCCCATGTGGAATAAATATTTCAATCCTTGTTGATTTGGCTCTGCTCCTCAAAGCTCATCTCATGAAGAAGTGACATGACTGATATTGAATTGTGTCATAGTGAATCATTTCAGATTGGCTTTGTTTTTGTATGGTTTGCTAGATTGTACACCCTTTTCAATCTATGTCAGTTGTCACACTTGCTACTATTTTATTATTTCGGTAACAACTAAGAAATTTGCCCTCCTGTTTTGTATACCTTACACTGCACAAATGCATAGACCTCTGCTAGAGCAGCACACAGCAACTTTCAGAAGTTTAATTCTTCCTTGAACATTCATAACAAATCAGCAGCTTTCAAAGACTGCTTTGAAAAAAAAAAGATTACTTTTAATGAAAAGAACTCCACATTTACCATCTACTACAAAAATTCAGGCACACAGAGCTTGGAGCAAAAAGACAGGAGAGAATAAACCACTATTGTGTTGAATCATAAAAATGTTAGGAGTACAAAAGACACAAAAGATGCTATATTGAAGAAGGATATAGGGTCACAGATGAGAAAAAAAAGTGAACTAGGGTGATAAGAGGAGGTGAAATGTAATTGTCTGTGTACCCGAGGGTAGGCACCACAGAGGCCTAAAACTCGTAATTGCTAACAATCGTCTCTTGAAGAGGAATACCTACTCCAGAATCTCTAACACTGAAAGTCAGAAAATCAGAGACATGTAAAGAAAGTAAATTTGTACTGCTAAATATATTCTGAATAATTATATATGCCTTGTGTTATAAAAGGAACCATGTCTCAACTTGGAAAATGTATGGTTTAGGAATAAAATTAATAAATCACATATAGAATACATTTTTAAATTATTTCAAAGGGATAGAAGAAAATAAAAATCACTGTTATCTCTTTCTTCTGGTGGTTGCATCTGATTTTTCCTAGCATCGTTTGTCCAGCCAGAACTGTTTTTTCTTCTTTTTGAAATCAATCAATCATTCATTCTATTTTGAAAACTTTAATTGTTGAATGACACATGTGATCTGCGGGAACAATTTTACAACCCTGGTGCACATGGTTAGACCAACTTAGCCTAATGCAAATAGTAGGTTTTTGTCTTTTTTCCCCCCACTGATTTGAACTAATTCTTCTATAGATAGTTGAGAGTTGATATGATCTAGAGCCATAAGTGTAACCAAGCCTTGATCCCTTATGGAGTTTGCAGTTTAGTGAAGAATATAGAGAAAAAAGGTAAAAAAAGAAGAAAAGTATGATATCTGGGGTAGGTTTTCTGGTGGGTAATGTGTGAAAGAATTTTATATTCCGGTGGCCTTTGCATCTTCCTCTCAGCTCTTACTGTCCCTCATTCTAAGAGTCTTTTTGATAATTTCCCTCTCAGCCGAATGTTAACTACACATTCCGCTCAGTTCTTCACAGAAAGTCTTTTGCTGGGTTGTGCATTCATATTCTCTCTCTGCCTTCCTACACGCTGAGGGGAGCACTTCATAGCACAATAGGGGCTGCTCAACACGTGGTAAGTTCCTGCATGAATTTAATGTGAAGAAAAACTGTGTCTCGTAGATTAACTTGCCTGCTCCCTATTGTGGGAAAAAAAGTATGTAACCAGATACATTTTATTTTCTACTTCTCTTGACAAAAATCCTAGTGCTTAATGTCTTGCTCAAGTGTTACAATCTGCTCAATTCAGTTGCCTGAAAAATACCTATTCCTTCTGCTTTCTTCAGACAGTATCTCTTCTGGTTTATCCTTAAATATATGTTCATAAATAAGTAGGGTACATTTGTGTAATTATGTATACATAGTCAAGTTCAAGTATGAATCCATTTTGCTACCATGGATAAGAGTTCCTGAAGACAAGTCCCACTCTTATGCTGGGAATCCTGTACACTTCTTACATTTATCAGGATTTGCTGTGTAATATTCGCCTCCCTTTATCTGAGCATCATTTTTTATCTTTATGGTAAATTTTTGCATCAGTATACACTTATACTCTAGCATATCTTGTATTTAAAAAAAAACAGCAACCTTATTTCATCAACTCACTTCTTCCTTTAATTAATGTCTCATCTTTCAGTCTCCATAGAAAAGCTCCTTTGCCTCACATTCTCTTGCCAATCTACTCCAACTGGGTGTCTATCTCCACTGCTCTCCTCAGACTGCTCTTGTCAAGGGCCCTGCTACCCCTCTGCTGCCAAATCCCAGGGTCACTTTACTCCTCTTCTCTTACTTGACACCTCAGCAGCATATGATACAGTTGTTGAAGTCCTATTTTTTGAAAAACTTTTTTTGCTTGACTTTCATGACACCACATTTGTTGGCTTTCCTTCTATCTCATGGCCATTCCTTATTCATAAAGTAAGTTTTATGGAGGTATAATTCACAAACATAAATTCACTCCTTTTAGGTGTTCAGTTTGATGGTTTTGACAAATATATAAAGTCCTACAACCTTTACCAAAAATAAAGTTGTAGAATATTTCCATCAGCCTAGAAGGCTCTATCATGCCCCTTTGTAGTCAATCCCTTCCCATCTCCCACAGCCCATGGGAAACACTGATTTGATTTCTGTCTCTATAGTTTTGTCTTTTCCAGAATGTCTTAATGGAATTGTATATATATAGCTCTTTGTGTCTGGGTTTTTTCACTTAGCACAACACTTTTGAGAATCATCCATGTTGTGGCATCTATGAGTAGTTCATTCCTATTTATTGCTGAAAGAAAAGTTCATCGTATGAATGTACCACAATTTGCTTATCCATTCAGCAGATGATGGACGTTTGGATTATAACCAGTTTTTATGATTATGAATAAAGCTACTGTATACATTTGCATACAGTTATTTGTAAGAGTATGTATTTTCATTCTTTTGGATAATTACTGAAGAGGAGGATTACTGGATTTTTAATAGGCATATGTTACCTTTATAAGAAATGGCTAAATTGCTTTCCATTTTACATTCACATTAGCAATGTTGTAAGGCTCTAGTTGCTCTACATTTTCACTGGAACTTGGTATTATCAAGTTTTAAAAGTTTTAGCCACTCTAACATTTTTTTAATAGTATTTCATAGTGATTTTAATTCATATTTCCCCAAGACTAATGATGTACATTTTTTATATGCTGTTTGCCATGCATAGCTATTCTTTGGTGAAGTGTCTGCTCAAATATTTTATCAACTTTTTTATTGGGCTTTTACTTTTCTTATTATTGAGTTGTAAGAGTTAATTATATATTCTGAATACAAGTCCTTTGTCAGATACGTGTTTTGACAATATTTTCTCTGTGTCTGTGGCTAGTCTTTTCAGTCATTTAGTGCCTTTTGAAGAATAGGAGTTACAAAGTTTAATTTTAAGTTATCAATTTTGTCTTTTATGGTTTCTGCTTTTTTGTGTTTTATTTATTTATTAAGCAAAGAAATCTTTGCTTAATCCAAGGTCATAAAGGTTTTCTCATATCCTTTCTTATGAAAGTTGTACAAGTGTTCTATTATCCATTTTAAGCTGATTTTTGTATTCAGTGTAAGGTAAGAGTTGAGGTTAATTTTTCCTGTCTCTTTTTTTTGCATGTGAATGACTGGTTGGTCTAGCAACATTTGTTGAAAGGACTCTTTTTTCTCCACTGAATTGCCTTAGCATCTTATTTGAAAACCAATATTTTACATATATATTTTTGGACTTTCTATTCTGTTCAATGAGTCTTTGTGTCTATCTTTACCCCAATATCATAGCGTCTTAATTAATGTAACTTTAATTAATCAGGTAGTGTGAATCTTATAACTTTACTGTTCTTTTTTTCTAGTTTTATTGAGAAATAATTGACATACATCACCGTGTAAGTTTAAGGCATACAGCATGATGGTTTGATTTACGTGTGTTGTGATGATTATCACAATAGGTTTAGCTAACATTCATCTTCTCATATAGATACAATAAAAAGAAAAGAAAAAAGGAAAAAAATTTTCTCCTTGTGATGAGATCTCTTAGGATCTACTCTCTTAATAACTTTCTTATATATCACACAACAGTGTTAGCTGTAGTCATCATGTTGTATATTACATCCCTAGTACTTATTTATCTTGTAAATGGAAGTTTATACCTTTTGACCACCTTCCGCCAATTCCCTCTCTCCCTTCCCTTTGCCTCTGGTAACCGCAAATCTAATATCTTTTTCTATGAGTTTATTTCTTTTTTTTTAAGATTCCACATATAAGCCAGATCATACAGTATTTGTCTTTTTCTGTCTGACTTATTTCACTTAGCATAATGCCTTCAAGGCCCATCCATGTTGTCACTAATGGTAGAATTTCCTCATTTTTTATGGTTGAAGAATATTCCATTGTGTATATATATCACAACTTCTTTACCCATTCATCCATCAATAGACAGGTTGTTTCCATGTCTTGGCATAAATAATGCTGCTATGAACATGGGGGTGCAGATATCTTTTCAAGTTAGTGTTTTCATTTCCTTTGGATATATTCCCAGAAATGGAACTGCTGGATCATATGGTAGTTCTATTTTTAGTTTTTCGAGAATCCTCCATACTGTTTTCCATAGTGGCTGGACTAATTTACAATTCCACCAATAGCGTGCAAGTGTTTCCTTTTCTCCACATCCATGCCAGCATTTGTTCTCTCTAGTCTTTTCAATAATGGCCATCCTAACAGGTGTGAGGTGATATCTCATTGTGATTTTAATTTACAGTTTTCTAATGGCTAGTAATGTTGAGCATCTTTTCATGCACCAGTTCCCCTTTCACATATGCTCCTTAAAGAAATGTCTGTTCAAGTCCTTTGTCATTTTTTAAATTGGGTTATTTATTTTTTTGCTATTGAGTTGTATGAGTTCTTTACATAATTTGGATATTAATCCCTTAGATATATGGCAAATATTTTTTTCTCATTATGTAGGCTGTTTTTTCACTTTGTTGAGGGTTTCTTTTGCTGCACAGAAGATTTTATTTTGATGTAGTCCCACTTGTTTATTTTTGATTTGTTGCTTGTGCTTTAGTCACATCCAAAAAATCATTACCAAAACCCACGTCAAGGAGATTTGTTCTTTTGTTTACTTCTAGGAGTTTCATGGTTTCAAATCTTATATTTAAGTCTTTAATCTATTTTGAGTTAATTTTTGTGAATGGTGGAAGATATGAGTCCAATTTCATTCTTTTACATGTGAATACAGGCATATCTCATTTTATTGTGCTTCACTTCATTGTGCTTTGCAGATATTGTGTTTTCTACAAATTGAAAGTTTGTAGCAACCCTGCATTGGGCAATTTCTCCAACTGCATTTGCTCACTTTGTATCTCATTTTGGTAATTCTCATAATATTTCAAACTTTTTCATTATTATTATATTTGTTAGGGTGGTCTTTGATCAGTGATCTTTGATGTTACTATTGCAAATGTCTGGCATGTCATGAACCGTGCCCATATAAGACAGCAAACTTAATTGATAAATGTTGTGTGTGTTCTAACTGTTTCACCGACCAACCGTTCCCCTGCCTCTCTCCCTCTCCTCAGGACTCCCTATTCCCTGAGACAAAACAATATTGAAATGAGGCCAATTAAAAACCCTACAATGGCCTCTAAGTGTTCAAGTGAAAGGAAGAGTCACACATCTCTCACTTTAAATCAAAAGCTAGAAATGATTAAGCTTAGTGAGAAAGGCATGTTGAAAGCTGAGATAGGTTGAAAGCTAGGCCTCTTGTGCCAAACAGCTATGTTGCGAATGCAAAGGAAAAGTTCTTGAAGCAATTTAAAAGTGCTACTCCAGCGAACACATGCATGATAAGAAAGTGAAACAGCCTTATTGCTGATATGGAGAAAGTTTTAGTTGTCTAGACAGAAGATCAAACCAGCCACAACATTCCCTTAAACCAGAGCCTAATCCAGAGCAAGACCCTAACTCTCTTCAATTCTGTGGAGGCTGAGAGAGGTGAGGAAGCTGCAGAAGAAAAACCTGAAGCTAGCAGAGGTTGCTTCATAAGGAAAGAACCACTTTCCTTCTTTAAGGAAAGAAACCGTCTTCATAACATAAAAATGCAAGGTGAAGCAGCAAATGTTGATGGAGAAGCTACAGAAAGTTATCTAGAAGATCTAGCCAAGAAAGTTAATGAAGATGACTACACTAAGCAAGAAATTTTCAATGTAGATGAAACAGCCTTCCATTGGAAGAACATACCATCTAGGACTTTCATAGCTAGAAAGGAGAAGCCAATGCCTGGCTTCAAAGCTTCAAAGGACAGGCTGACCCTCTTGTTAGGGGCTAATGCAGCTGGTGACTTTAAGTTGATGCTCATTTACCATTCTGAAAATCCTAGGGCCCTTCAGAATTATGCTAAATCTACTCTGCTTGTGCTCTATAAATGAAACAACAAAGGCTGAATGACAGCACACCTGTTTACAACATGGTTTATTGAATATTTTAAGCCCGCTGTTGAGACCTACCGCTCAGAAAAAAAAGATTCCTTTCAAAACATGACTGCTCCTTGACAATGAACCTGGTCATCCAAGAGCTCTGATGGAGATGCACAAAAAGATTAATGTTGTTTTCATATCTGCTAACACAATATCCATTCTATAGCCCATGTATCGAGAAGTAATTTTGACTTTCAAGGCTTATTTTTGTTATGTTACTTCGTTATGTTTGTTATGTTACTTAAGAAGAAATACATTTTGTAAGGCTATAGCTGCCGTCCTTAGTGATTTCTCTGATTGATCTGGGCAAAGTAAATTGAAAACCTTCTGGAAAGGATTCACCATTCTAGATGCCATTAAGAACATTCGTGATTCATGGGAAGAGGTCAAAATCTCAACATTAATAGGAGTTTGGAAGAGATTGATTCCAAACCCTCCTGGATAACTTTGAGGGGTCAAGATTTCAGTGGAGGAAGTAACTGCAGATGTGGTAGAAACAGGAGAAGAACTACAGTTAAAGATTGAAGTTGTGACTGAAGATGTGACTACAATCTCATGATAAAATTTTAATGGATGAGGAGCTGCTTCTTATGGACAAACCAAGAAAGTGGTTTCTTGAGATGGAATCTATTCCTGATGAAGATGCTACAAAGATTGTTAAAGTGGCAAAAAATGATTAGGAATATGACATAAACTTAGTTGATGAAGAGCGGCAGGGTTTGAGAGGATTGACTGCAGTTTTGAAAGAAGTTCTCCTGTGGGTGAAATGCTGTCAAACAGCACCACATGGAGCCGTTCCTGATGGCCTAGTGGTTACAGTTTGGTGCTCTTACCACTTTGGGGACCCAGGTTAGGTTCCTGGTCACGGAACCACACCACCCGTCTGTCAGTAGCCATGCTGTGGGAGTGGTTCCCATAGAAGAACTAGAAGGACTTACAACTAGAATATACAACTATGTACTGGGGCTTTGGAGAGGAAAAAAAAAGGGAGATTAGCAGCAGATGTTAGCTCAGGGCGAATCTTTCCCAGCAAAGAAAAAAAAAAAAGCCCAGCACCAGCATCACATACTACAGAGCAATTGTTCATGAAAGGAAGAGTCAATCAATGTGGCAAACTTCATTGTTGTCTTATTTTAAGAAATTGCCACAGCCACCCCAACCTTCAGCAACCAGCACCCTGATCAGTCAGCAGCCATCAACACTGAGGCAAGACCCTCCACCAGCAAAAAGATTACAACTTCCTGAAGGCTCATATGATGGTTAGCATTTTTAGTAATAAAGTACTTTTTAGTTAAGTGTATACATTATTTTTTTAGACATAATGCTATTGCACACTTAATAGACTACAAAATAGTGTAAATGTATGTGTTGAACCATTTTTGCATCTCTGGAACAAATCCCACTTGATCACGGTGAATGTGCTGCTGAATTCAGTTTGCTAGTATTTCATTGAGAATTTTTGCATCTATACTCCTCGAGGTTATTGGCCTGTAGTTTTCTTTTCTTGTAGTGTCCTTTTTGGGTTTTGGTATCAGGAGAATGCTGGCCTCGTAAAATGAGTTTGGGAGTGCTCCCTCCTCTTTTATTTTTTGGAAGAATTTGAGAGAGATTGGTGTTAATTCTTCTTTAAATTTTTGGTAAAATTCACCAGTGAAGCCATCTGTCCTGGGCTTTTCTTCACTGGGAGATTTTTAATTACTGATCCAATGTCTTTATTAGTAATTAATCTATTGACTTACTATTTCTTTCTGATTCAGTCTTGGTAAGTTATATGTTTCTAAGAATTTTTCCATTTCTTCTAGATTGTCCAGTTTGTTGATGTGTAGTTGTTCACAGTAGCCTCTTATTATCTTTTGAATTTCTGTGGTATCAGTTGTAATGTCTTCTTTTTCATATATAATTTTGTTGATTTGGGTCTTTTCTCATTTTTCCTTGGTTAGTCAAGCTAAGTGTTTGTCAGTTTTGTTTCTCATTTCAAAGAACCAGTTCTTAGTTTGCTTAATATTTTCTATAGTTTTTCTGTTCTCTATTTCATCTCTAAGTTTTATTATTATTTTTTTTCTTCTGCCAACTTGAGGCTCAGTTTGTTTTTCTTTCCAGTTCCTTATGGCATAGAGTTAGATTGTTTATTTGGGATCTTTCTTGTTTCTTAATGTAGGCATTTATTGCAGTGAACTTCCATCTTAGTACTGCTTTTGCTGCATCTCATAGGTTCTGGTATGTTGTGTTTCCATTTTTATTTGTTTCCAGAAACTTTTTTATTTCCCCTTTAGATTCTTCTTTGATTCATTGGTTGTTCAGGAGAGTGTTGTTTAATTTTCATGTGTTCATGAATTTTCCAGTTTTTCTCTTGTTGTTGATTTCTAGTTTTATGCTATTGTGGTCAGAGAAGACACTTGGTATGATTTCAATCTTCTTGAATTTGCTGAGACTTGTTTTGTGGCCTAACTCATGATCTATCCTACAAAATGTTCCATGTCCACTTGTGAAGAGTACGTATTCTGCTTTTGTTGGATAGAATGTTCTGTATATGTCTGTTAGGTCCATTTTCTATAGTGTTGTTCAAATATGCTGTTTCCTTATTGATTCTCTGTCTGGATGATCTATCCATTGTTGAAGTGGAGTATTAAAGTCCTCAAGTATTATTGGGTTAGTGTTTATTTCTCCTTTTAGCTCTGTTCGTTTTTGCCTTACATATTTAGGTATTTCAATGTTGTGTGTATAAATATTTACAATTGTTACATCTTCTTGATGTATTGACCCCTTTATCATTATATAATGACTTTGTCTTTTTTTCCATTTTTAGTTTAAAGTCTATTTTGTCTGACATAAGAATAGCTATTCCTGCTTTTTCTTGTTTACCATTTGTTTGAAATGTCTTTTTCCATTCCTTCACTCTCAGTCTATGTGTGTCTTTAAGGCTAAAGTGAGTCTCGTATAGGCATCACATTGTTGAATATTTTTTTTATTCATTCAGCCATTCTATGTCTTTTAATTGGAAATTTTAATATATTTACATTTAAAGTAATTATTGATAGGTAAGCACTTACTATTGCCCTTTTGTTAATTGTTTTATGGTTGTTTTTGTAGATCCATTGTTCTTTATTTCTTATCCTGCTGTCGTCTTTTTGTGTGTTTTGATGTCTTTTGATATCAGTATGCTTTGATTTCTTTGTTGTATTCTTTTGTGTTTCACTACAGGGTTTTTCTTTGTGGTTACCAAGAGATTTACATAAAATGTCAGAAACTTGTAACACCCTACTTTAAACTGATAACAACGTAACTTCAATAGAATTTGTAAACTTTACACTTTTACTTCTTCTCTCTCACATTTTAGGTTACTGCTGTTACGATTTACATGTTTCTTATATTGTGTAACTAATAACAGATTATCGTAGTTATGATTATTTATACTAGATTCATTTTTTTAACTTTTAAACTAGAGTTGTAAGTGAATTGTGCACCACTATTACCACATTGTAGAATCTAACTATGATAGGTATTTAACATTACTAGTGAGATTTACACTATCTTTTTATATTTTTATGATTTTAATTAGCATTGTTTTTTACTTCTACTCAAAGAACTCCCTTAAGTGTTTCTCGTAAGGCAGGTCTGGTGGTAATGAGCTCTCCAAGCTTTTTTTTTTTGAGCTAACATCTGTCACCAATCTTCCTCTTTTTGCTGAGGAAGATTGGCCCTGGGATAACATCTGTCCCATCTTCCTCTACTTTACATGTGGGATGCCTGCCACAGCATGGCTTGATAAATGGCGTGTAGGTCTGCGCCCGGGATCCAAAGCTGTGAACCCTGGGCCGCCAAAGCCGAGCACATGAACTCAACCACTATGCCCCCAGGCCAGCCCCCACCCCCAGCTTTTGTTTGTTTGGAGAAGTCTTTATCCTTCCTTCATTTCTGAAGGACAGCTTCTCCAGGGATAGAATTCTTGTTATTTTCTTTCAATATCTTGAAAACATCCAATTCTCCTCAGGCCTGAAAAGTTTCTCTTGGGAAATCAGCCAATAATCTCATGGGGTTCCCTTGTATGTAACTTCTCTCTTTTCTCCTTCTACTCTTAAAATTCTTTTTCTTTGACTTTTGACAATTTAATTATAACGTGTCTCAGAGTAGCTCTATTTGGGTTCAAATTATTTGAGGTCCTCTGGGCCTTATGGATCTGGATGTCTATTTCTGTCCCCAAGTTCAGGACATTTTTAGCCATTATTGCTTTAAATATGCTTTCTGTCCCTTTGTCTTTCTCTTCTCCTTCCAGAATTCCCATAATGCAAATATTGTTTGTTTTCATTGTGTCCCATAATTTCTGTAGGCTTTCTTCACTCTTTTTCATTCTTTTTTTCTTTTGGCTCCTCCTACTGGATAATTTCTAATATCTTATTCTCCATGTCACTGACTTTTTCTTCTGCATGGTCAAGGCTACTTTTGAAACTCTCGATTATTGTACTTTTGTATTGTATACTAACTCTCCGTATTGTATTATTGACACTCTCTCATTTATTGTATTTTTCAACTCTAGGATTTCTCTCTGGTTTTTTTTTGAAATTTCTTGTTTTATTTATGCATTATTTTCCTAATTTGTTTAGTTGTCTGTCTGTGTTTTCTTGTAGTTCACTAAACTTCCTTAGGAGGATTATTCTGAATTCTTTGTCTGGCAGTTCATAGATCTCCGTTTCTTTAGGGTCACTTATTGGAGCTTTGTTAGTTTCCTTTTGTGGTGTCATATTTACCTGATTTTTTGTGGTCCTTGATTCCTTACATTGGTATCTGCACATTTGAGTAACTGGGCTCCTCTTCCAGATTTCACAGGTTTGCTTTGGTGGAGATCATTCTTCGCTGGTCAGCTCATGAGTCTGCCTGCTGGTAATGTCTTTGGTCAGGTGGAACCTGCTATTAAGGTCTACTTTGGGGTGAGGTAACTGTTAGAGCTTTGAGGATGGGGATGGAGAGATGTGCCTTTGGCTGAGAACAGTTGGATAGGACTGCTGACTTGGCTCCCTACCCAAGTGAGATTGTAAGATAGGCTCCGTGGTGGCCTGGATTCTCTGGTCAGGCTTACTAGATGTCAAGGACTGGGTACTATATTCAGTAGTAGATGAGGCTATGAATTATATAACCAGGGCAACAGGACAAGACCCAGGGCCTGTACAGCTCATTGTTTGGGGACTCAAATTAGGCCAGAGTGTGCACTGAATTCCCAGGTCAGGTGAGGGCACCAGTTTTGCTCTGCGGATGGGAGAAGCCACAGGCCGTGGTCTCTGTTCAAGTGCCACTGTATGTAGGACTGTTGAATGGGCTGCAGCTTCCTATGTGCTTCAAGTTTGGACAAGCTGCAGGCTGTATTCAACACTGAATGGGGCTATGGATTAGATTCCCTGCTCGGGCGCCATGAGAGAATAACTCTAAAGCAGGTAAAGCTCTCTGTTTGCTGTCTCATCTCAAGCCAACCCACACTCTAAGTTCCCTGGCCAAACAGGGCTGCTCGATTTGCTTTGCAAACTATCAGCTCTGCCTGCCTTTCTCCAGGCTCGATCACTGCTGGGTTGCACAGCTTCCAGGAGTTTTCACAAGCCCTTCTGGTCAGATGGGGCCAGAAGACATTCTCTACAGTGAACGTGGCTATCTCAGCTCCCTTACCTGGGTAGGAAGGGGAGGGGCCACACCAGGCTACTCTCAATTTCCCAAATAGGCTCTCCAGTTGGGAAAAGTCAGGAGCTACCCTTAGCCTTGTCTATGAATTAATGCCCCTTCCTGTGCATAGCATGGGAATACTGGCTTTGCTCTGGGGGTTATCAGCTCTGTTCATCTACCTCTCAGCTGGAGTGTTGCTGGGTTGCACAGCTTCCAAGAGCAGTTGCCAGCCTTTTTGATCAGATGAAGCCATAAGACACTCCACAGCTGGTTGGGCTGTGACTCCGCTCTTTGCCTGGGCTTGGGCAAACCAGGCTCTAAGGCCAGCAAAACTCCTTGTTTGAGGATCTGAAGTAGGTAGATTTGTACCCTGCCAAGTCCCCTGGTAAGAGTGTGCCCCCAATTTGGTTTTGCAGATGAGTGAACCTGCCAGTTGGGATTACCACTTGGGTACTGTGGGTATGAACTCCCTCTGCCAAGATCTGTGCCCTGGTTGTTGCAAGCCCCTCCCTACTTCTCTGTCACAGTCAGAATCCCCATGGTTGAGCCCCACAGATTCCACTGCAGTCCGCGTGGTGCAAGGTCAGAGCACGGGCTCCACAAAATGACCCCAGTGCTGCGGGGAACTGCTTGTCCCCCCAGGTCCTCTTTTTCTAGTGGAGGAACTGGAGGCTCAGAGGAGACCTCTCTGTGTGGTGCTGAGCAGGCCTTGGGGTAGGGCAATTCTGCCAACATGTAGCCACTTCCTTCTCTTACCCTCCTAATGCAGTCTGTCTTGGTCTCTGTGATGCAGGGGAGTGCTTCTGTCTCATCCCCATGTACTAGGATTCTCTCAGTGGTGTCTTGTTCTTAAATAGTTGTTAGTTGTTCTTCTTGTGAGGGGGAGTGAAGTCAGGAATGACCTATGTCACCATCTTGGTGACCATGAATCCTGTAGCTCTTTTTATTTAAATTGCCATAGCTAATCTAATTGTTTTACTTGTCTAGGTATATTTTAGATTCACACAATAATTTCTTTGAAAAAGATTTCTATGGATTTGATTGAGATCATATTAAATCTTAGACAATTTTGGGAAAACTGTTATCTCAGTAATATAAGTCTTCTGACTGTAAGATAATTGCTCTGCCAGGGCACCCAGGCAACCTCACTCATAACCACATTGGCCATGTACACAAGATCCAAGTTCAGGATGACCTAAGTCTTGGTGGAACTCCCTGTGATCTGATCCTCCCTTCCTTGAACACAGCAGGATGCGTGGTCTTGTGAGGATGTGTCATAAGGCTGATTCTCACTTGCCTTGTCACCTTGAGGGTGGGTGCTATAAGGCAATTTCTCATCTGCCTCCCTGGTTCCACTGAAGCATGGGCTTTCTACTTTCCCCATCCCTTTGGGTACAGCTGCAGGCTATAATATTGCTTAACTGTAGTCTAGAATTGGTTTCTCAGCAACAGAGCACCCACCCTCACCCTAGATTGTCTCATTTTATTTGAGCTCATTGTCTTCTTACTAGTTGAATCTATGGCAGAGTGGCAAGGCAAACCTAGTATGGGATACCTCATCACTATTTCTATTTCATGTATTGCAAAGGTCTTTGTTAGGTACATATACATTTAAGGTTATTTTGCATTCTTGATAGATAGACTCTTCTATCATTATGTAACATCCTTTTTTATCTTTGATAATGTTCTTTGTTCTGAAATCTACATAGTCACACCTAAAGCTCAGTTTCTTAGATCCCATGTCCTTCTCTTTCTTGGTTTATTCCCTGGTTTTGGTGAACATCTTCAAGTAGCTTCCTGAGAAGAATGAAAGATTGGTCAAATTTTTTTCATTTGCATGTATGAAATAATTATTTTTTAGCATAGTGATGGTATACCTCATTACTTATTTAGATCTTTTAAAATTTCTTTCCTTGAAGTTTTATAATATTCACGATACCAATCCTGCATAGATTTGGTTAGATTCATTTGTAAGTATTTCAAACTTTGATGTTCTTGTAAATGGCACCTTTTAAATTTCATTTTGAAATTGTTCATTGCAGTATGTAGAAATACAATTGACTCGTGTATATTGACCTGGTTTCTTGCTACATTGCTAAACTGACTTATTAGATCTAGTAGCTTTTGAATACCTTCTTTGGGATGATCTAGATAATCATGTAGTCTGCCAATAAGGACATTATTATTTCTTCTCTTTAAATCTATATGTCTTTTATTTCTTTTTTTTTTTTTCCTTGCCTTATTTCACTGCTGTAGGACCTGCAGTACAATGTTGAATAAGAGTAATGAGCGTGGACTTGCTTGCATTATTCCCAGTCTTAGAGGGCAAATGTTTAGTACTTCACCATTTTGTATGATATCAACTGTAGGTCATTCATAGCTATCTTTTATCAGGTGAGAAACTTTACTTCTAATCCTAGATTGCAACGATTTTTTAAGAAATCATAGGTGGAGGTTGTCTTTTCACAAACGCTTTTTCTGCATGACTTTTCTCTTTCAGTCTATTGATATGGATAATTACATTTATTTATTTCCAAAAGTTGAATCAACCTCAATTCTTGGGGAAAAAAATTGCTCGTGATATGTTATACTTTTTATGTATTGCAGATTAAATTTGTTAATATTTTGTTCAGGATTTTTGCATCTATGTTAACCAGTGAAATTGTTTGGTAGTTTCTTTTTTGGTAATATCTTGGTCTAGTTTTGGACATTTGGGGGATATCTTTCTCTTATTGATTTCTAGTATAATTCCATTGTGGTCAAAGAAAATACTTTGCATGGTTTTAATCATTTTTACACTATTAAGACTTGTTTTACCATCCAGAAAATGGTATAATTTGATGAATGTTTCATGTGCAATTGAAAGGAATGTGTACTCTGTTGTTTTGGGTAAATTGTTCTATAAATGTCAATAAGGTTACGTTGGTTGATTTTTTTTTGTTTGGGTCTTTTACGCACTGACTGTTTTCTCTACAATTGTTGAATTGATAACTGAGAAGAAGTGCAAAAATCTCCAAATATAATTGAGGTTTTGTCCATTTCTCCTTTCATTTCTATTAGTTTCTATTTCATGTATTGTAAAGGTGTTTGTTAGGTACATATACATTTAAGATTATTTTGTGTTGATAGATAGACCCCTCTTCATTATGTAACATCTTTTTTTTATCTTTGATGATGTTCTTTGATCTGAAATCTACTTTCTTAGATCTCATGTCCTTCTCTTTCTTGGTTTATTCCCTGTTTTTGGTGAATATCTTCTAATAGCTTCCTGAGAGGAATGAAAGATAGGTAAAATTCTTTCAATTGCATGTACAAAATAATTATTTTTCGGCATAGAATTCTAGAATTTTTTCCTTCAGCATTTGAAGAATTGACACTGAGCCATTTTTAGTCTTCAACTAATGTGATTTTTTTAGCTTTTGACACCACTTCCTTATTGTAAGACTTTCTTTTTTATTGTTTCCATATTTTCATATTTCCTGGTCCTCCTCTTATATTTCTGATCCTTCCATTTTAGTGTTTGGATGGCTCTTCCTCTTCTGCATGCCTTGTCTTTGGGTCTCTTATTTTCTCCTCTGTACATTATCTCCAGGTAATCTCACTAATGCTTATGAATTCAACTTCTGGCTATTTGCTGATGATTTCTAAATACATACCTCAGTCCAGACTTCTGTCCTGTAGTTCAGACTCTTATATCCTACAGCATATTAGACATCCATATCTTGATGTCCCACAGGCTCTCCTAATTCAACATGCCCGTTATATCCTTCCCCAAAACTTATCCTTGTTCTAGAATTCTTTATTTGGATAAATAATGTCATCATCCAATGAGTTGCCTACATCAGAAACTCTGAAGTAAATCTCTCTTCTTTAACTCCAAAGTTGATCAATCGCCAAATCAATTTCATTTCCTGGGTATATTCTTTATATTCCCCTCATCTCATACACAGTTAGAGCAGAGGTAGTTTAGTACAGTCAAGTGATAAAAGCAGAAACATCGATGTCAGCCCAAGATATATATATATAGTGGTTTTAACTCTTTAACTTTGGGCAGGTACTTAGCCTCTTCAAACCTCGATAATCTCAGATGTCAAATAGGAATAATTATAGCATCTACCTCAATGAGTCATTATAAGTATTAAATAAGATAAAGTGTGTGAAGAGCTTAGCACAGTAACTGTTACATTCTAAGCATTCAACAAATATTTGCTGATATTTTTATTATTATAAATACATTTTTTTGTCGTGCCTTTCAGATTCTAGTGGTTTGATAGTTATTATTTCCATTTTATAAATAAGGAAATTAAACATTTTTGATATATTAGATAACCTGTCTGTTATTACACAAGTAGCTAGTGTGTTCAAATTGAATTCTATTCCAATTTCAGATTCCAGGCTTTAGGTGTGGTATTTGAATTTTAAATTTTGTACCTAAGAAAAATAAATTGCTTGTATTTTTTGGTAAAAGTGAGGTACAATCAATTATGTAACTTTTATTATCAGAGTAGAGAAAGCATGTGTGTTCTTTAAGTGACACATGGCTTTCCCTGACACTAAATTATACAAGAAATGTCTTATGTTGGACTTTGGGGAATGCCATTTTGCCATAGACAATATTCTCAAAAACATCCTTACAGAAAGTATAATAATGGATTTCATAAGACTATTCCTATATTATAAATAGGAAGGATATGATATTCAAACACACACTAATTATTTTAAATTTGAATGGGATTATAGTAATATAGTTTAGCTTTAAGCCCTAATGGCTGCCAAAGTTATAAAATATGTGGAAAATTGTATGATTTAATTGTTCAACAGAATCAAGGGAGCTGAGTGCATTTTGCACTATAGACAGTTCAACTACTGTTGCTTCCATGAAAGTATTTTATTTCTCAGTTCACCTGATATTGTTCTAAAATTGGATTCCCTTTCTCTTTCAGCTCTCCTCAACTATATCCTTTCTCATAGTAGAGGCATTTGCCCATAATTACCTGGAATTACGGAATTCCTCAGAAGGGACAAAACGGAGGTTTCTTTCGGAGAATGAAGGTTGTTTGTTTTTAAGATCTTCAATTTTGTGCTCTTTTGCTCCACTTAGTTTGGTCTTTTCTCCTTTAGCTACTTAGTTCTAGCCCTGTCACATTTTCTTACTTTGGGATTTTCTATCCATTCATGGATTTCCCTCATTGGTTCAGTAACCATCACTGTTTCTATTCTACGGCATTCTCCAATTAACTGATCCAAATTTTGGCCTTCTGTGTCTGATTTTCTTAAATGATAGGATTTAGAGTTTCTAGAAGAGGAGATGGAGTACATAATCTTCAAATAAATTTTCCTAAATAATAATTCTCTTACGCTTTGATAGAAGCTGGAGTAAACCAAATAAAACAAATTGCTGCATAGATGTTGGGAAGATACAGTCGTATTGTCGGAGTGAAGAAAGACTGTAACAGAGTTCAGCATGATACAGCAAGAAATCAAAGCAAAAACAGGAATTTTGGAAGTAGATTTAAAGTTATGAGTTACTAAAAAGATGTTAGGTTATAACTTGCTAATATGTAAATCTTTTAACTATCCTCAAATCTGCCTTTGGACTTTGTTTCTCTATATTAAGATGATGCTTCTTAATGCAAAAATAAAAGCATCTTGCTAATTTGGCAATCGTTTTAAAGTTGGCTTAGACTAGACCAAATTTTTTTTCCCAACAAGTATTTTCACAAGGGCTCGTTGGCTTCTGATACTGTCTGACTGTGAAACTGTTTCATGAACCATTTTGTTGAGCCAGATTACAAGTAGACTCTATTTCCTGTGAGCATCATGGCTAAGAGACCTCCTCACAAGGCAATCTTCCAGTTAAATGCTCCAAATTACCAGTTAATTGCTCTAGCCTAATGCAACTGGCTTATGCATCTTCCGGATACCAAGTCAGAAGGAAATAGTGCGGATAACTGCAAATTATCCAGTGGATTTCAAACCATTTAGATAGCTAATCAAATATTGAACATGTTTTACATTTACCCAAATGCACCTGAATTGACAAAACTCACATTTACAGAACTGGATATTTTTTCTCATTAAGCAGCATATATAGTGATTAATAAACCTAAATTATGATGTCGACATTTTAATTGCTAATGTATTTGGATGCTCCTAATAAAATTTGGTTTTATTCTATTTACTTTGCACACCATAATGTATTTCATAAAAAAGAACACACCTGTGTCATCAATTATAAAAGAAATATGCATACAGAACAAAGTGGAGACAATTGATTTGGATTACTGATGGCCAAATTATCTGAGTTTCAAAAGAACTATACTATTAAAATAATATCTTTAGCCTAATCATCTAGGACGGATTCAAAATGTCTTTAGGTGCCTTATCCAGACTTGGAAATGAATGCAAAACTGTCTTATTAAATAACAATATAACTATATAGCTTTAATGAAATTGGAAAAAAATAAAGTCTTTTGACTTACAATAGGCCAGTCATGCAGAATAATTCATGCACAATACTGGATTCCAATTGGGGACTGATTTAATACTGATGTTAATGAAGTGCCAAGAAGAGAGTGAGTAATAGGGTGAAATTCTTTTGTAGCAATTTCCAGGAGAGGGATTTTTTTTTTTTTGTAATAGAACTTTCTTAGAAATTTCAATTGGAGCAATTTCTTTTGGGTGGGAGGGTTTGATTGAAAAGAGAGAGAGGAAAAGATGAAGAGAAATAAGGGTGAGGAAGGGGGAAACTTATTATCTTGCTTCTTTGTGAAATAAAAATTCGCTCGTGTAGTGTAAAATTAAATTGACTAAATGGAAAAATGAAATGAACCCACCTTGTATATTTTCCAAGAGGAACAAAATGCAAACAAAAGAAACAATAAAGAGTAAAGATATTTTGCAAATTTACCCAGTTTTAATGATCTTGTGGTCCTTTGATATGTTCTTTAAAAAAATTTACCATCCCCAATGTAACAACTTGGAAATATCATAGGATGTAAGTCATAAGTAAAATAAAAATGCATTTTATCATTACAGTTGAAGATATCATTTTCCAAAAGGATTATAACAACAAGAAAATACCATTTCAAGGGATTGAATTTATTCAGTGGAAGTAGTGGTTCTAACCTCATTACTGTCTTTATTTTAGAAAGCAGTCTGTAAAGTTATACATGTGATATTTCACCTATTCTGGAAACAACACTGACTTATTTGATATGATTACCTACTTGTTCCAACTGTACGTTATTTACCAAATTTCCCAACTACAGAATATTTACAGAACAGAACAAGCCCTAAAGCAGAAGGCTGGATGGCTTAATAAAGCATAATTCTTATATATTTCAGAAGATGTTAAGCTTACTGCTAAGATTTTATGGGTGCTGAAAGATTTGAGAAATAGTACAAGGTTTACCTTTCATCCTCTCATTCCAATTTAGAAATCTAATCTGGAATACATTTCTCCTCTTTTCTCATTTTGTTTGGGATATCCCTTTCTGTGCTATCTGAGGATATTAGGTTAACTGTTCCCAAGACTATAAAGAATAAAGCATTTTAAATTAATCTTTTGAAAATAAAAATGCTTATCCTGTTTATATAAAATTGTGCCAGGGCTTGCTCCATTCTGGCATTCTCTTATTTCTGCCATATATATATACATTATCACTTTACTAATAAGGCTCCTCCGATGTGAAATCCTCAACAGTTCCACATTGCCTACTGAATGAAGTTTAGACACATTAGTTTGACAAACTATGTCCTGTGAAAGCTATCCCTTTGCCTCTATTTGCCACTAATTTTCTACTTAGAAATGCTACTCTAACCAGACTGGTTTGTTCACCATGTCAAAACAAAATCTTCTATTTTTTGCCTTACACATGTTGCTCTCCCAATCCTTCTGGTCTCTTTCTATGAAAATTCTACCTGGCTTTACCGGTCTAGATGAAATGCTGCTTCTTCCATGAAACCTTTCCTAACTTCCCTATAAGAAATAATCACTTCTTTTCTGAATTCCTACAGCAATATTTGTATCTCTCAGATTATACAAATCAATACAATATATTTATCTCCAAAATTGAAATAATCATGTGTGGACCTGAAACTATTGTGTGGACTTGAAGTAATTTATCACTGGAGATAAGAGCATGGATTCAGGGGCTAGGCCGCCTGGGCTTAAATACCAATCATGGAATTTTTTAACTGTATGAATTTGGGCAAGTTACTTAAACACTCAGAGGTTCAGTTTGCCCATCTCCAAAAACAAGGTATTAATCATTCCAAACCGAAAAGAGTTGATACGTCCAAAACACATAGAACAGTACCTTGCACATAATTCAGCACTGTAGAAGTGTTTGCCATTTTATTATTTTATGGCTTTCTTAACTATTATGGTTGAGCTCCCAGAAACAAGGGCAATAAATTATTTATTCCTGTGTTTAAACAATATGATCTCTAGTGGAATTTGCTGACTAAATGTATGAGTCCTAAATTCTGATAAGAATTCTTTGGGTTTGAATTTTCTACAATGAGTCTTGTTTCCTATGAGCTGCCAATAGTTAAAATTATTTGATTGGTTTATGCTTATTTAGTCATCCATGAAATATTAATTGTGCACTTGTTATAAGCAAAATATAGCAGTAGAACCAGTGAGAGGTTGGAAATGAAGAACAAATTACATACCCTTTGGCTTCAAAATACACAATCTTGGTTGATACTGAGTTCTGCTGTGAAAGCAGAAAGTATAGCATTGTGCAAAGAAGATATATTTTTGACTCATAAAGACCTGCATTTCACTCTTAGTTATACAACTTCTAAACTATGATCTAGAGCATTATTTAAGCACTTTGGTCCCCACCCGCCCCCCTCAAAAAAAACAGGAACCCTAATAACACCCTAATAGTATCATAGTTTATAGTGTGGACAAAAATAAGATAATATGCTAAAAAAAAGGCCTAGCATGTTATTTGACACACCATAGCCACTCAATAAACACTAGTTTTCTTCCCCAAATCAAATTAGAAGAGATTTTTTAAAATAGCAAATTTAGATACAAATTAGAAAGGTTAACTGAATGTTAAAACAAATTATCAAGGCATGCGTGAAGCGTTTACCTACGTGTTTATTTGTTCTTTTGTTGAAAAAATAATGGCTGAGTTTCTACAAGATACTATAGTGGGCACTATGGAGAAGTATAGAAATTAATGGGGTGTGGCTTCTACCTCTAAATGGCTTATAGTGTAATGAATAAGTTGTGGTATATTTAGAAATAATTATGGTGAGTACTAAATGTGTGTATTATAGCATGCTTTGAGGTTCCTGAGGAGTGAGAGCATATCTTCACCTTGAAGACTATGGAAGGCTCTAGAGGGTATGGCGAAAACTAAGCTTAAAAAGTAGATAGGATTTTGACAGGTGAGGTTAGAAATTGTATATTCCAGTTATGAAAAAACAGCACACACATAGAAAAGCATATCACATGTTCAGAGAATAATGAGAAATCAAGTTTTAGTAGAATAGAGGGCATGTTGAGGAAACTCATATGTGGCAGATCCAGAATGGAAGTTAAGGTTAGTTTATTAGGGAGAGATGGTCAAGAGATTTGCGTTGAATTTAGTAGGTAAATGGGAGCCACTGAAGATATTTGAGCAGAGAAGTAACAAGGTGGCATAATCAGAGCTGTACTTTCAGAAGTCTAAACTGATGGTTTGGAGTTTAGAATAGGTTGAAGAGGTGTTTAGTGATGTGGACATTAGGTTGTTTTGATAGAAATAACAAGTTCTGAATTACGGTGATGATCATGGGAATAGAAAAAAAAGATCAACTGGAAAAGATTGGCTACTATCAATATCATCTTAAGAACACATAAAATTGTAGAAAAGGGAAATACCTTGGAAAATGGAACTTTTTTCAGTACCTGTATGTTGGGCATAAAGGACACTGGGCACAGATGGCACTGGGCACTTGACATATTGATCTCCTTCAATCTTCACAATACAAGTTGAGATAGAGTATATTTTCAGGTAGATAAGTAATTCACTCCTTGAGAAGCTGCAAAATGCAATAGCCAGAGTTGTTCCTAATGAGTTTAGTTAGAGTCACCAACTCATATATTAAAACAAATTTATTAGAGGCACTCTATCTAGTAATTGTCAATATACAATCAATTTGATAAGGCAACTAAAACTTACCTGATCCAGATAGATAAGCATCCACCGCCTTTTCTTGCCAAACGTGACCTGCAGTCCTTCCCATACAATATCTAGTGAAGATTTCTTCCAAGTTGAAGTTAGAGACATTTTATGGAAGATTCTCTATCAGGAGCTCTGCTTCCTTATTTCACGGCCTTCCCAACCTCACTGTTCGTTAGTGATTGCTGCTGCTCAACTGTTGCTACTTGACTTTAAAAATTCAGCTTTGTAAGCATTGCCACATTGCTTGAAATTGAAGCTTGAGAGCACTTCTAGAATGATCAAACTCTTTATTTCTGGAAACTATACTGCTGGAAGGAAGAGTTAAAGATGCTGTTCCACTACTTATAGTCTTACGTTTAACCAAACACCAACTTTGGGATAGAAGTAGTTGTATGAGGAACACCCAAGGAAAGTTGTAGGGAGCACAAATGGTTTGTACTCAAATATGTGAAAGGGCCTGAGGAACAGTCACTATTTTACTTGGAGGTATCAGAGATGTCTTGATGACTGAAGTGCTTTTGTTGATGTAAATTTTGTACTCAGGAGGCAAAACCATAAAATGGAAAGTTGTATAGAGAGAGATTTTGAAATATTTTTTCTGGGTTAGCAGGTATTTGTCATGACTGAGGAAATTTGGCAGTTCTCCATTTTCCCAGCATTGCTACTTCTCCACCTATGCCAAAAGAAACCTAGACAACCCACAATCTTTGTTTTGACTGGTGTGTACATAACTGATATAGCACCAAGGCATCAAGGAGTAAGAATTTTGCATATTGGTGAAAATGACAAGATTGTGTCTATCTTTACAGTCTTCTTAAGGAGAAGTTTTACTCAAACTTAGGGATTAAGACACATTAATATAGTAGTATGTAGTAAGAAGATTTCAAAGATGGTTCTCAATGATCCCCACCTCCTGGTATTCATGCCTTTGTGAAACACCCCTCCTTGAACTAATGACTTGCTTTTAAGAGAGTATGGCAAAAATGATGAGATGTCACCTCCATGATCATGCTACAAAAGATTGTGACTTACATCTTCTTGCACTCTTTTCATTGCTTTCTTTAAAGGATTGCATTCTTTAAAGAAGCAAGCTGCCATGTTGGAAAGGTCCATGTGGCAAGGAGCTTATGGTAACTTCTGGCCAACAGCCAGCAAAGAACAGAGTTCCTCAGTCCAACAGTCTGTGAGGGACTAAATCCTGCCAACAACCATGCGAGTAAGCTTAGAAGTAGATCTTTCTCCTGTTGAGCCTTTAGTGAGACTATGTCCACAACAACATTTTGACTGCATTCGTGTGAAAGATCCTGAGACAGAGGACCCTTATGAGCCATTCCCAGATTCTTGACCCTCGGAAACTGTGAGATAATAAATGTGTGTTTTTTTAAGCTGATAATTTTGGGGCAACATGTTACACAGTGATAGATAACTAAAATAGTGTATGCTTAATTCATATTCTGAAATTCTACAAATATTGGTCTGCTTCTATAATGTTATTTAAGAATATAGTGCAAACGTGTAGGTTTGATCCACTTTAGACCCCAAACCCTTTAATTTATTACATATTTGTTAATTCTTCTGAAAGTGTCTCCATTCATTCTCTCCAAACCTTTAATTACTTTCTTTAAGTATATGCTTGCCAAAAATATTTATTGTATTTTGTTTTTCAAATCCACGATGCAATTGTAAGTCACTTGGCATTAATTAGAATATTCTTTCCTGAAATAAAGGGCTTTACGTTTAAATATAACTTTACATCTGAGTGTGGGTATGGAGAGGAGTTGAGTGAGAAGTATACTATAAACATCAAAAAAAAACAGTAAAATAAAGATCCAACAAGCAAATCAAGGACATGTGTTGCTGTGCTGTGTGTGTGTGTGTGTGTGTGTGTGTGTATGGTGTTTTGTTTATTTATCTATTTTTTCCCTGAGTGTCTATGTCTGAAGGTTAGAAAGGAAAGGTTGGAGTGAAGAAAGGGAATCTGAATCATTTACAGTAGGGCTGAGACAAATAGGTTGTTTCATTCTCAAAGAAAAAAATATAATTGGAAAGTAAGGAACTATTTTTAAAGTTTTTACCCTGCCTCTTAATTTCTAAGGCATGCTATTATAATCTGTATATACCAACTATTTTAAAAATTCATGTAGAAACTAATAGCCTTTCTCTAGAATTTCACTGTAGTGTAACGCAACTCCATGACTTGTTTCTCCTACGAAATAAAGGCATCTGTGGCACCATTGGGCCCTTTCCAGTATCAACCTTACAGTCTTCATGATGTTGACATTTCTTCCAGCAACTTGGAAAATGTTCTGTACCAGAAATGTGGTATTCCCTTAGGAAGCACCATTTTTGACTGTGTTGTTTAAATTGGGAGGAGTTTAGTCTTGAATCCATGTCAAAATGAACATTGGTATCTTGAAAGCAAGAAGACTGCATGTTTAGTGGCTAAATTGTTTTTCCTCCCTCAGACTAAAATTTCAAGTTTTCTTTTAAGAGATACAGATTGTTCCAACTCCAAAATCTTAGAAATATCATGTGCCTGATATATTTTTAATTTTCCCTTTATAATCCCAATGTTAAAGAGAAAGAGGAATTTTAAATGAGTATTTTGCAATATTGTACATAGTGCAGCATAGGTTTTTTTGGAAAGTGTTTCTTTTGAAATTTGTAAAAGAAACGACAAATCTGTAAATCTGTAAATTTGTACATATAAAAGCAGAATCAGAGTTGGGAAATGTACTTACATCTTTTTCTCACTTCAATAGATTGGGACTATGATCTGTTTCAAAACCAACGGGAATCTGGTTACTTAAAGAGAAAACATACATAATCTCACTTAGAATGAAGGTTTCTTTGTGGTAGGATGAATATGCAAATCTGATTCCTAGAGGAAGGTATTCATGTTTAATCAATGACACAATTATGGAAGGCATAGTTCTAGATAAACAAGTATATATGGTAATAGATACATCTTTGTTGTTCAATCTCTGTAAATATGCTTTAGCACTCAATTGGCACCTAATTAACAAATAATTAGAGCCCCAAAGAATATAAGTTCATATTTTGTTGCATTAATTAACTCAGTGTCTTTAATACTTTGCTCTTAGTAGCCTTCTACAGAGGAATTTTACTACATTCATTCCTCTTGCCATGTGCAATATCAGGAAGCTAAGAGTTATTAGAGGATTCTAATTGAAATTTGAAAACTAATTAGAATCTGTGTTCCTATTTAGGAGCTGCTGAACTAAAAAGTCTGAAGCAAAAATAAATCACTATATTTATACTGTAACTGTCATATATTCTTAAAATTAAATCCAAACGTGAGATTTGATTTACAACATAACCAAAAATATATACCAAAGCACTTTAAACTTCTTCAAGAAAGTTGTGAAGATATTTCTGAAACTAAATAGAAATAAAATCTGCTTTTCCTGAGATAAACTAACAAGTAAAATAGCAAGTAGTAGAATTTTAACAACATTATATGGAAAATATGGCAACACTGGCCAATATCAGCAATTTCATTCACAGGAATTGCATGGGATTAAACTTTTGCAAAGAAAAACTTGGCAGGCTAAATTGTCAAACTCTTTCCAGAAATCAATTGACAAAGAAAACACACAAACACACACACACACACACATAACCACAGAATCAAGAAAATGGTGGTATCGGTGGGATATCCCCAAACCTAATACAAAGATATAAGATCCAAAAGACAGTATTTGAGAATCTGTGACTATTCAAATATATGTTAAAAAATATACATATATATTTAAAAAACAAAGCTTACATTTCACAACATAGGGAGTTATCTCTTGGGGGTTGTTTATTTTGACCATGCTCAATACTGGAATAAAATAGAAAACCCTGCCCCCAAAAATATGAGAGATCACTGCACCCTTTTTTACACATAATGTTCAAAGTCACCTGGGAAAGGATTGAGCTTCTGACTCCAATCCATAGCCACAGAAAAGCAACAATGTACTCTAGTCATTTCCTTCTGCCCAGGTTTGTGCCAAGCATTCATTCAATCCAGTCAACAAACATTCATTGAAAGATATCTTCTTTGTTATAGGGACTATTCAGTGACCAAAACCCACAGAAATCCCTGACCCTGTGGAATCCACAACCTAGTGGAGGAGAGGAGGTATCTGTAAGTTAAAACCCAGTTCACATTAACGTTGGGCTGTCCAAACTGGTGTTCATTTATTCAAAACCCAGTTCACATTAACCTCGGGCTGTCCAAACTGGTGTTCATTTACTCAGTCATTCATTCACTGAGGACATGGCAGACATTGGAGCTATGGTGGGACTCTCTAGTTGGAGAGATAGACAATAAACAAGCAAAGATGGATATAATCAGATAAAAGAGGGCCCTCCTTACTCTGCAAATGGTACAATCTCAGAGCTTTTCTATCACTACCTACATGTGTCTCTAAGTTTGTGGCTTTCTATATGTTATAGGAAGAGTGATATGAAGTTAGCTTGGGTAGCTCATGACATCTTATTTTTTTGCTGAAGAGAGTTTTTAGTTCAAAATGAAACGCTGTGTCAAGTCAAGATTGTGTACCTCCAGTCAGATCAGCTGCCTGAGAAATGTGAAGGACAAGAGTCGGCTGGGGCAGTTGGTGAGGGAGACAAGGAGACATAGCTTCGCACACTCCTGTACTCCCAGAGTCTGTTGGGGCAGAGTGAGTGTGCTCCCCAGGGTGAGGAGGGCTGCTGGAGGGTCGACAGACCTCATCAGAGAAGCTAGAAGTATCACAGGAGGCCTGGGGAGTGAGGACGGCTTAGAGAGGAGACGGGGGAGGGTGAGTAATCTGCATGTAGGGGTCCCTTTCCTGGGGCATGAGGGGACTCGGAAGAACCTGGTAAACTGTTGAGACTGTCAGCAGGCAGAGCTGCCCTTTAACTTTCAAGACAGAATTGGCCTGTGACACCATCTCGTCTCCCTCCCTGAACCCCACCCTCCCTAGATGGATGAAGGACTGGAGGAGAGGAGAAAGGAGAGATAGCCCTTCTCTGTGAGGAATGAGAGAAGTTGACTCTATCCCCTCCCCTGAACGCTGCTCTCCCATCTGCAGAAGGCCCAAACTCAGGGGATAGGGGTGTGTGTGTGTGTGAAGTTTCAAAGTTAAACCAAGTTCAGAGTATTGACTATTACAAGGCACAAGGCGTTTTAATTACTGACTTAAGGATCTTGATTTTTTCTTTTTTGAAATAGTATCTTTTTTCTTCCATTCTCCTGGATGTGTATCCACTCCTACAGCATAGTGGATTGTCTGACTTTATTCCCAACACATAGTAGCAGTCAGATATCTCAGCACACAAGTTTCTCCTAGAAAGAAACACAGCCCTTGCGTTTAGCTGAACGATGCCCATGTGGCCTGAAATGGTGAATGCGCCTTCTGAAATACCCAGTTTCTACACTCGCAGAATCTGGCTGATGATGGTTGTGTGTGCATACAGCTAGGAAGTAAATTGCTGATACATTAACTGAGTGTGTCATTGTGATCGACACTGATCACTTCAGCAAAATCGATCATGCAGTAAATTGTACTATCTTAAAGGTGACCAGTAAAAGATCCTACAGGACTGGGTTTCAATCATCTTGTATGTATAGACATGCCCTGAACCTCACTTTCACAAAGCTCAAAAAGGCCCTGATGCATTTTCAGGCCACAGATGTTATCTGTGAATATTTTAATAGGTATCTTGACTTTAGATTAATATGTGATTTACATAAGTTAAAGGAATGGTGTGAAACTATAACAAATAGTATGATCGCTTTGAAGCTATGCTCTCATCACTGACACATCTGTCTAAACACCCCTCCAGCTCTCATATAGAACCCGTAAGAAGAACGTGAAAGTGTCACTTAGAGAGAACTGACAAGAAAGTTCACTCACAGATTCCCACATCCTCTGGCAGAGTGCTGCATGACTTTGAGGTGACGTTGAGATTTATGGCCTGGCACAAATAGTTATTAAACTGGGAACAGCTTTCGTAATGTCTTGATAGCAAACTGTACCCAGAAATGTGTTAGCGGTGGAAAGAATTTAAAATGTCCAATTTAGTTTTAATTCTGGAGTGGAGAATGGCCCGTGATTTTGAGAAGTAGTCACAAAGTTGAATGCCAATTCTAAGGGAAAAGGACACTGTGATCTTCTAAGTGTCCTTAAAACAGACTAGCAGCAGACTGATTGTTCTGATGGAGCTGTGAACAGCTGGTAGGCATAAGAGTAGTTCAGTAACTTTCATCACATCTCTTGTAAATTTATGAATTAGTCCTTTTTTTCTTAGCTCTGTGGAGCAAAAGGAAGTAAACTTATGCTTATCTGATATATGAATGGGACACCACACCCTCTTAATAGCAGCATATCTGAGCCTGAGGGCAATTTACACCCTCATTACACAAAGAGTCATAAAATTTAAATTGGACCCAAGGTAGCACAAGTTAATCTTTATCCCCTGAGTTCCCTGAAAATGTCTAGGCTATTATGTAGTTTAGTATTTGGTTAGTATGGATTTATTCCACAGTATCTCATAATGTATATAAAAATTTTGTTAGTAAATGATACATATTATATACAATAATGGAGCTTTAAGATTATCTATATAACATGAATAATATTGATCTAATAAAAAGAAAATGTAATTGGGTTATTAACCATAAGTGAGAAGACTGCTAGCTGAACTTTCCTCACCTACAGTACTGGTAGAGGAATGGCACTGTGTCGTTATTTAAACGAGTAGCAGAGAATAACTTATTACCAGCAGTGTGTACCCAACTCAAGGGCAAGCAATTTATGCTGTGGTCTGAAATGAATAGTTAAGAGAGATCAACCAGATTCTCTCTTTCTGACATTGCTACTGGAACTGGGGAATGGATCAGCCAGATGGAAGCCAAAAGGGAGAGTCACGGATGGGCAGAGAGTAGGGAAGTCACTTAATGATCTAAATCGAGGGTGAAGAGCCACGGATTCATGCTATTCAGGTTTCTAAAGCCACTTTAGGTCTAGAAATTCCTTTTACATCCAACTTCCTTGTGGCTCAGCCCTATCCTTGGGTTTTTAAAGAGATTTCTAAAAGGTCTTGGAGGAATTACTAGCAGAAAACATACACCAGGAAGATTAGGGCAGAAAGGTGGAGGAAGATATTTTGTTGTTTACCATTTTCGCTTCTCATGGAACTACAGTTCTGTGTAAAAGAAGCTTAGAATTTCTCTGACCCAGCATTTCCAAAAATTAGGTCCATAAATCCGGCTTCCCGAGAATTGGTCTGTAAATTATAAGACAGATTCCCAGAACATTTCTCGCTAGAGTCAGCATTTCCTGGGTGGTTCCTAGGACTAGCTTTTTTAGATAGCCGCCAGGCAGTTCTGATGTCTAGCATCAGCCAGATTTGGGTCCTGATGTTGCCAACACTCTCATTTACAGATAAGAAGACTGAGGCACAGTGTCTTCAAATATCAAGCCCCAACTGCACAATTAATATGTGGAAGAAGATGTGTATCACAAGCATCTCCTTGTTTCCAGTGCTTCTTCCAACCACTAATTTATTTCTCTTACAGATATTTGGAATCTTTATTAGCAGAGTCAACGTAACTGGTTCTCAAGCACCAGTGGATTGGAACTTTATTGTGCCATTAGTGGACTTCTCATTCTACTATTATCCTACTCTTTATCAAAGCTGAAAATAGATGAAAAAGGCCAGGAGATATACTCTCTTCAAAAAATGCTAGAAATAAACATACTCCTCAGTAAAGTTGGTTTATGACACTAGGAAAGTGTAGAGAATGATCTAGAAAAGACTCAGAATATATCACAGAATGTTGAATTATATGTTAAATTTATAAAAGAATTCTAGATCTTAAAACACTTCTGTAAAGAGAATATTACTAAATGAATGTAAAGCTATTATAAATCAGTGTTATTCTGCACTTGTACCAAAAACAAAGTCAAAATATCAAGTTATTTTAAAATCATAATAAAATATTTATGATGAGAATATTCCCTAAATAAACATCTTGTTATTTTCACTTTCAAGCTATTTCTCTAAATACTTTTAACCAAAGAGTCTATGTCTACTTTTTTCTAATGATTTGGTATCACAATTGTTTGGCCTATACTATAGTAAATCTTTTCTTCAAATCTTTGGATTTGTTATTTTCTTTATAATAGGTGGTTTCCCCCTTCTCGTTAGACTTAAATGATTCCGTAGATGTAGCCTGGTCTCTACCTTTGAGAACACTTTGTTGGGGGCTTAGTGAAGCATAGAAAAGAACGCAAGTTTAAATATAATTATAAAAGTTTAAGATAGGCACAATGAAGAAACAAGTATATCAGTGAGCCGGTTGAAATTCTCTCTTGCTGTACTCATCGAAGAATTTTTGCATATTTGTTTGAAAGAGTTGTAAGTAAATGGAAACAAAAATAAACACAACGAAATAAAAAGGTATCAAACATGAGCATTAACTTTTGTTTGGAAAGAGAATTATCAGTCCTGCTCCTTCATGTTTTTCACAGAATGTGCACTCCATCATACTCTCCCGAAATGGTGGGATATTGAAGAGAACACTTCAAGCTTTCTCTCCATCCTACTAATTTCTTCCTCCTGGAGGACAAAGTGGTGATTACTCTGATTGGTTACCACTTCACATCCACTGGGCAATGCTTTTTATAGTGGGTAGGTCATTCCATCAAAGGGAAATGAACATGGATGGCTCCCTGCTTCTTACCAGAGTAACATTTTATCCGAGAATTTCATAGTGGCAAGCAACAAGTTTTTGTGTATGTGCATGCATGTGGTGCCAACTGTCTGCAACTTGCATACTAGAACAGGAAAGTAGCCAATTTCAAAGCAGACTCTGTTCTAGGCAATGTTCTAAATGTATTACATAAATAAAATTATGTAATGCTCATAACAACCTCTAGATAAGGTAGATACTATCATTACGTCTATTTTACAGATGAAGAAACTGAGTCAAAGTGATTTGTCCAAGTTTTGGGAGTTAGAGGGCTGCAAAACTGGGTTTTGTGAAAATAGACAAAGGAAACCTAAATCAAAATGGAGTTGGGAGGCCATGGAGGGAGGGCCCTCAGGTACCTATCACTCACCGCAGCTTACAGACCCTAGCAGAAAGAAAGATTTCCTTCTGAGCCAGGAACAAGCTGCTTACCGCTTGCAGTCAATGAAAAACCCCCACAGCCCTCCCCAATTTCCTCCTGAAACCTGATAAAAGCTGACCCTACCTTTATCTCCTCAGACTTGCCTATGGTTTGCCATCGTTTGCTTGTCCTCAATTGCAACTCCTTGGCTATTCCTGAATAAACTCACTTTGGCCTAGCTAAAGACCTTGTTATTTCGTTTTACGGTCGACAGTTTAAAACCCAGGCAGTCAGGATTTCGAGAAAGGGGTTATGAGGAGCTCAGTGAAAACTGTTCCTCAGAGAGCCAGATATTAAATGGTCAAAATTAGTACAGACAATCATTCATTGTCTCCAGAGATTGATCCAATGGCTTACAACAAAGTAGGAGGCATTTATTCATCAAAATTGATGGAACTCTGTGGGAACAGTGAGAAGGCCAGCGTTCTGTAGGGGCTGTATCCCCAGCTCGGTGTCACAGAGCAGCCCTTCCAGGGGGGCTCTAAAGACATTCTAGGCAACGTCTAAATATTCCTCCACCTTGAGCTCCTGCTCTGCAGGAAGAGTCTAGGCAGAGTGCAGTCTCCATTTCCCCAGAGTTGTGTGTAACTATCCCTGGTGGGTTTGCAGCCTGTGGACATCCACAGATCCCGCATAGCCCAGCTCTGGGCTATAGAGGATCTACATCAGGCTGTGGCATTCATTCCTGGCCCCCCGTCCCCAGCTCCTGCTCTGTAGCACAGAGGCTCTGCCCAGAGGAGGGTGGAGCAAGCCTCAAAGAGTGCCAACGCCCTGCCTCTGCCAAGTTGGACTGATTGAAGGGAAGTGAGTGGTTCAACTGGTAATTCTGGTATTAGATGAAGTCTGTCTCAGTCACACTTGGATTGAATTGGCTCCTTTATAATATGCCCAGCACCATTCAATTCACTACGTATGCCTTTGATATTACTCCCTATGGGCTCTAGTTAAATTCACGAGAGAAGATCGCCTTTATTGACTTTTCCTAACATTTAGTACATTCTTTATTTTAATGTCAAAGCACCATTAAATCTTTCAGACCAAGACAAATGAAACGGTTATATATTAACTCACAAAAGTAGACGAGAGCTTCATAAAATGAAACAAGAAGGGGAAACACTGATTAGGCTTAGGGTAATCATTTTTCTTTCGAAATGAATGCAGTGTTTTGAGTAAAATAGCCTGATTGTGCCACTTGGTAGAGAATGAATTGATCTCTCTATGATTAATTCAGGTTTTATTTGGTCCATAACATAGTCATTGTGGCATTTGGAATGAATTACATGTTTGTTTTTATTTGATGCACATTTTATTTAATAACTAAAAGTTATCTTAGCCAGTTTTTCCTAACTAAAAATTATCTTAGCCAGTTTTTCCTAACTAAAAGTTATCTTAGCCAACTTTTCCTAGCTACTTGTAAATAGGGGAACTATCAGTCATAAACTTTTTCATGGTATCACAATTAATAGAGACCTTTAAATAGGGGTGAAAAATCCCCCATGATTAAATAAATATATATAGCAAATGTTTTTTGAGATTCCTAATGTTGCCGTTAAGAAACCCATGTTCACACAGAATCTATATTCCAATTGATTTAAGGTGAAAATGCTCACAATTCTGTAGTCACTAGCTTTTTGTTTAATGGGCCTTTGCAGTTAGAAGTGGATATGAACAAAAAGCTACAAAGCTGAGTAAGAATTGACCTGCATGGTACAAGGGCGTACGGACTTCAGCTTATTTGGATATCAGAGAAACGATTCTTTAGACAGATGGTCTAGTTAGGTGGTGAAATCTGATGAATGGCAAGACAGACAGGAAACAAGGAGCTACAGAGAAGTTAGTGACACATGGAGTGGACATTTGTAATGGAATGGAATGGACACCCAAAAAATTCCTAATTTTAAAAATATTCACAAAAGTAATTGAGAAATTGGAAAACAGTTTGGAGGTTCCTTAAAAAGTTAAATGTAGAATTAGCATATGACCAGCAATTCTATTTCTAGGTATATACTTAAGAGAATTGAAAACAAGAGTTCAATAAAAAACTTGTACATGAATGCTCATTGCAACAGTATTCATATTAGCTGAAAAGTGGAGATGACCCAAAAGTCCATCAACTGAGGAGTAGATACACAAATGTGGTATAGCTATACAATGGAATATTATTTATGCATAACAAGTAATGAAGTATTGATATATGCTACAACATAGGTGAATCTTGAAAACATTGAGCCAAGTAAAAGAAGACAGACAGAAAAGGTCACAAATAATATGATTCTATTTATGTGAATTGTCCAGAATAGCTAAATCTGTAGAGACAAAATACAGATTGGTGGTTGCCAGGGGTTAGAGGAAGGGAAGAATGGGAATGACTGCTTAATGGATATGAGGTTTCTTTTTGTGGTGATGAAAATGTTGGAATTAGACAGATGTGATGATTGAGCAATATTGTGAATGTACTGAAAGTCACTAAGTTGCACACTTTACAATAGTTAAAATGGTGAATTTTGCGTTATGTGAATTTTATCTTAATAATAAACAAATAAGTATTAACTATACTAGGAAATCTCCACCTAAAAATAAACAATAGAACCTAGTGATTAAGAAAGTATATGCTTGGGCCGGCCCCGTGGCCTAGTGGTCAAGTGCGCGTGCTCCACTACCAGCAGCCCGGGTTCGGATCCCGGGCTCGCACCGCCACACCACTTCTCTGGCCATGCTGAGGCCGCGTCCCACATACAGCAACTAGAAGGATGTGCAACTATGACATACAACTATCTACTGGGGCTTTGGGGAAAAAAAAGGAGGAGGATCGGCAATAGATGTTAGCTCAGAGCCAGTTTTCCTCAGCAAAAAGAGGAGGATTGGCATGGATGTTAGCTCAGGGCTGATCTTCCTCACAAATAAAAAAAGAGAGAGAAAGTATATGCTTTCTGGAGACAGACTGCCTAGTGTTTTTCGTTTCGTTCGTTTGTTTTTGTTGTTTACAAATCCTTTGGCCTAAGGTGGGGACTGTAATCCTCGAAGATATTTTAAATAGATTTATGTATAATTTACATACCATATAGTTGACCCAGTTAAGTGTACAGTTTAGTGTGTTTTAAGTATATTTACAGAGTTGTGCAACCATCATAATCATCCAATTTTAGAACATTTTTATCACTATTATTTCAGAAAAAACCTGCTACCCATTTGTTGTTACACCTGCCCCCCACACTCTATCACGTAGCAGACACTAATTAACTTTCTACTTTTGTAGATTTGCCTGTTTTTGGACATTTCATGTGAATGGAATCATACAGTCTTTTATTTTAATTATTTATTTATTTATTTTTATTGATGTTTTAATAGTTTATAACATTGTGAAATTTTGGGTTGTACGTTTTTGTTTGTCCATCACCATATATATGTCTCCCTTCACCCCTTGTGCCCACCCCTACCCCCATTGCGCCTGGTAAACACAATACAGTTTTCTCTGTCCATGTGTTGGTTTATATTCCACATATGAGTGAGATCATACAGTGTTTATCTTTCTCTTTCTGGCTTATTTCACTTAACATAATACCCTCCAGGCCCATCCATGTTGTTGCAAATGGGACGATTTTGTCTTTTTTTATGGCTGAGTAGTATTCCGTTGTATATATATATACCACATCTTCTTGATCCAATCATCAGTCGAGGGACACTTGGGTTGCTTCCACTTCTTGGCTGTAGTGAATAATGCTGCAATGAACATAGGGGTGCATAAGCCTCTTTGGATTGTTGATTTCAGGTTCGTTGGATAGATTCCCAGTAGTGGGATGGCTGGATCATAGGGCATCTCTATTTTTAATTCTCTGAGGAATCTCCATACCGTTTTCCGTAGAGGCTGCACCAGTTTGCATTCCTACCAGCTGTGTATGAGGGTTCCTGTTTCTCCACATCCTCTCCAACATTTGTTGTTTTTTGTCTTGGTGATTATAGCCGTTCTAATGGGTGTAAGGTGATATCTTAGTGTTGTTTTGATTTGCATTTCCCTGATGATTAGTGACGTTGAACATCTTTTCATATGCCTGTTGGCCATCTGTGTATCTTCTTTGGAGAAGTGTCTGTTCATTTCCTCTGCCCATCTTTTGATCCAGTTGTTTGTTTTTTTGTTGATCAGTTGTGTGAGTTCTTTGTATATTATGGAAATTAACCCCTTGTCAGATATATGTTTTGCAAATATTTTCTCCCAGCTGGTGGGTTGTCTGTTCATCTTGATTCTGGTTTCATTTGTTTTGTAGAAGCTCTTTAATCTGATCAAGTCCCACTTGCTTATTTTTTCTTTAGTTTCCCTAGTCTGGGTGGGGATGTCATCTGAAAAGATTCCTTTAGGACCAATGTCAAATAGTGTGTTGCCTATATTTTCTTCTATGAGTTTTATAGTTTCAGGTCTCACCTTCAGGTCTTTGATCCATTTTGAGTTAATTTTTGTGAATGGGGATAGCAGATGGTCCACTTTCATTCTTTTGCATGTGGCTGTCCAGTTTTCCCAACGCCATTTATTGAAGAGACTTTCCTTTCTTCATTGTATGTTCTTAGCGCCTTTGTCAAAAATTAGCTGTCCGTATATATGTGGTTTTATTTCTGGGCTTTCAATTCTGTTCCATTGATCTGTGTGTCTGTTTTTGTACCAGTACCATGCTGTTTTGATCACTATTGCTTTGTAGTATGTTTTGAAGTCAGGGATTGTGATGCCTCCAGCTTTGTTCTCTTTCTTAGGATTGCTTTAGCTATTCGGGGTCTTTTGTTGCCCCATATGAATTTTAGTATTCTTTTTTCTATTTCCATGAAGAATGTCATTGGGATTCTGATTGGGATTGCATTGAATCTGTAGATTGCTTTAGGTAATATGGACATTTTAACTATGTTTATTCTTCCAATCCACGTGCATGGGATGTCTTTCCATTTCTTTATGTCATCATCGATTTCTTTCAATAATGTCTTGCAGTTTTCATTGTATAGCTCTTTCACCTCCTTGGTAAGATTTAGTCCTAGATATTTTATTCTTTTTGATGCAATTGTAAATGGTATTATCTTTTTGAGCTCTCTTTCTGTTAGTTTGTTATTAACATACTGATTTTTGTAGATTGATTTTGTACCCTGTGACTTTGCTGTGGTTGTTGATTATTTCTAATAGTTTTCCAATGGATTCTTTAGGGTTTTCTATATATAAAATCATGTCATTTGCAAATAGTGAGAGTTACACTTCTTTGTTGCCTATTTGGATTCCTTTTATTGCTTTTTCTTGCCTAATTGCTCTGGCCAAAACCTCCAGTACTATGTTGAATAAGAGTGGTGAGAGTGGGCAGCCCTGCCTGGTTCCTGTTCTCAGAGGAATGGCTTTCAATCTTTCCCTGTTGAGTATGATGTTGGATGTGGGTTTGTCATAAATAGCCTTTATTATGTTGAGGTACTTTCCTTCTATACCCATTTTGTTGAGGTTTTTTTTATCATAAATGGATGTTGTATCTTGTCAAATGCCTTCTCTGTGTCTATTGAGATGACCATGTGGTTTTTTTTCTTTGTTTTGTTGATGTGGTGTATCATGTTGATTGATTTGCGGATGTTGAACCATCCCTGCATCCCTGGTATAAATCCCACTTGATCATGGTGTATGATCTTTTTCATGTATTGCTGTATTCAGTTTGCCAATATTTTGTTGAGGATTTTTGCATCTATGTTCATCAGCGATATTGGCCTGTAATTTTCCTTCTTTTCATAGTCTTTTCGACTGACTTTTTTCACTAATGTAATGTTGTCAAGGTTCCTCTATTTTGTATCACTACTTTGTTCCTTTTTATTGAGAAATAACATTCCATTGTATGAATATATCAAATTTTGTTTATCCATTTTCTAATTTTAGCTCTTATATTAGGTCTATGGTCCAATTTTGTTAAATTTTTGGGTATAGTGTGAAGTAGGGAGCCAGTTTTTTTGCATGTATATATCCAATTGTCCCAGCACCAATGGTTGAAAAGAATATTCTTTCCCCATTGAATTGTCTTGGCTCCTTTGTAGAAAATTAATTGATCTTAAATGTTAGAGTAAAATGTTAGTTATTGATTTGAGATCATTCTCCTTTTTTTATTAGGTGCTTATAGCTATAAATTTCCCTTTAAACCCTACTTTAGCTGCATCCCATATGTATTGTGATGTTGAGTTTTCATTTTCATTCATATCAAGGTATTTTCTAATTTCCTTTGTGATATCTTCTTTGACCCATTGGTTATTGAGGATGTGTTGTTTAATTTCCACCTATTTGTGTATTTCCCAAATGTCTTTTTGTTGTTGATTTCTAATTTTATTCCACTGTAGTTGTAGAACATAATTTATATCATCGCAATCCTTTTAAATTTATTGACGTCTATTTATGACCTAGCATATGATGCATCCTGGAGAATGTCCCACATGTACTTGAAAAGATTGGTCTTCTGGTGTTGTTGAGTAGAGTGTTCTAGTCTAGTCTGCTAGGTCTACTTGGGTTACAGTGTTGTTCAAGTTTTTTATTTCCTTTTTGATCTTCTACTTAGTTGTTTTATCCATTATTGAAAGTGGGGTATTGAATTATCTAACTCTTGTTGCTGAATTGCCTATTTTTTCCCTTTAGTTTTATTGGTTTTTGCTCCTTGTATTTTGGAGCTCTGCTCTTAGAGGCATAGATGTTTATAATTGTGATATATTTCCAATTAATTGACTATTTGATCATTATAAAATGTTCCACTTTACTAACATTTTTATTTTAAAGTTTATTTTGCCTGATATTAGTGTAGTCACTCCAGCTTTCTCATTATTTGCATAATCAATGTTTCCTATCTTCTAGTCCCAAGAGGGATCTTCTTCATTGTCTCTTTCCCTTGTTTTCTCTGTTAAAATTCTAGCTGGTCTACTGTTTCCCATGTTGCCAGAAGTATCTCTATATTGTATCTCTTTATCTAAAATGTGTCTCCTATAGAAAGGGTATAGTTGAATCTTGTTTATTTTATCCAGTTTAACATCTCTGCCTTTTGATTAGATTGTTTAATCTATTCATGTTTAATATTATTAATATTATGGTTGGATTTACATATGCCATTTAGCTTTTTGTTTTCTATATGTTTCATGTCTTTTTGCTCCTCTATTCCTCCTTTACTGCCTCTTTTTGTATTTAGTCAGTATTTCTAGTGTACCATTTTAATTCCTTTAATGATTTTTAAACTAATTTTTTATTTTCTAAGCAATTTCTCTGTATAAGCCATACTTTTTTTGTTTCTTTACATGTCTTGCAATTTTTTGTTGAAGATCAAACATATGAGATAATATACTGTAGCAACTCTGAACACTGATATTCCTGGGATTTGCACTTATTGCTGTTTGCTTCTTTCTTTGTTTAGTGACATAGCTGACTAGGTTAATGAAGTCTATATTCTCAACAATGTGTAACCTCTGATCTCATTCCACTCAGCATGCAACCATGGGCGTGTATATAGTCTACCTGACTATGAGGGAAGACAGTGGTTTTATCTGGGCTCCCTTTGTCTTTCTCATTGATCTCCCAGTTAAATTTCTAGCTGTTCTGCCTCTATTGGTATCACACCTAGCTGTTAGTCTCCATTAATTGGTAGCTGACTGCTCTATTGTTTTCAACAACACTGTGAACATAAATTACTTCACAATCCAATTAAAGTCAGGCTACAATTCTGACACCAATTCTGATGTGTCGGTTTTCCAATACTACCAAGTAATACCCCAACATCAGTTGGGTGTCCTACAATTTAACTCAATTCTGACACTATCTACCTGGAGGTAGCATCAGATCCCACAGGTTAAGGGCTCAGTCTTACAAGATTGTCCCTCTACCCCCTTAGATGCAAAAGGCAAGGCCAGGTTATCACCTGTGCTTCTGACTGACTGGATCTAGATGGGAAGTTTCAACCTACCCCCTCCTTGTGTTTAACTAATTTTCTAGAACAGCTCACAGAACTCAGAGAAACATTTTATTTGCTAGGTCATTTGCTTATTATAAAAGGATATAACTCAGGAACAGCCAGATAGAAAAGATATATAAGGCAACGTACAGGGAAGGGGCACAGAGCTTCCATGTTCTCTGAATGTGCCACTCTCCTGGAATTTCCACATGTTCACCTACCCAGAAGCTCTTCAGACTTGTCCTTTTGGGTTCTTATGGTGGCTTCATTACATAGGCATGATTGATTAAATCATTGGCCATTTGTGATTGAACTCCATCTCCAGCCCCCCACCCCTCCCTGAAGGTATTGAACTGAAAGTTCCAACCATCTAATCACATGGTTGGTTCCCATGACAACTAGCCCTCATCCTTAGGTAACCTAGGGGCTTTCCAAAAGTCACCTCATTAATGTAACGAGAGACATCTTTACGGCTTTCTTCAGTTAGGAAATCCCAAGGATTTTAGGATTTCTGAACCAGGAAAGGGGATATATACATATTTCTTATTATAAATCATAATATCACACAGGCCTTTTTCAGGGCCATGGTGTTGCCAGTCTTTGATGCTCTTCTAGTCCCGGGAGGGCTCTTCTTCACTGTCTCTGTCCCTGGTTCTCTCTGTTAAATTTCTAGCTGGTCTACTGTTTCTCATGTTACTAGAAGTATCATGAAGTTACCAGCCTGCTCTTAATGGCTTACCATCAAGATCTCTATTGTTATTTTTGACAATGCCCTTTGGCATGAACTTGCCCACTCTCTGTTCCAAATAAATTTAGTTTGCTTAGAGAAAGCTACATAACTCTTTGTATTTATGGTCTGGCTCTTCCTCTGGGCGGAATCTCTACACACCACTGCAACAGAGTGGGGAGTGGGGATAATGGCCCACTTGTCCTGGAGTGAAACCTCTGCTCTGTGAATGGAGCACTGCGTGGGGATGGTAGCCCCTGATCTTCTTGACTTGCCCCTTCCAGAGTGCAACTTACATTCTATGAACAAGCTGGGATGGGGTCTATTAAGACCCAGTATTTTCAGCCTTCTGTATCTAAAGTAGTGTATCCATTGTATAAGTGGGTGCTGGGTGGTGAAAGGGAACATCAGTTCTCTCCACCAAGTCTACTTGGACTAGAGCTTCTGCAACACGGACCTGTGGAGGATGAGAGCTACCTGCCCTTCCTGGTTTGAAACTGTAGCTCCAGGCTGGCAGTGGGAGACACATCTTATGATCCCTCTTCCTCAAAGTAATTGTTCATTTTACTGACCTAGGGGGTGGAGATGAGAGCAGGTTGTGGTTCAAATACCACAGATTGTCACTGTTTCCCATTTGCTGTATGCTCTTAGGGCAATTTAGAGAAAATTTAAAGGGTTGTTTCTTTTTTCTAATTTTCACCAGTTAAATGATGGCTTTGTCACTAAGCTCTTCACACCACCCTTTTGAAAGTCACAATCTGTCTCTATTCTTAAATAACAAAAACAAATAGGAAAGGAAACTGGTACAATCATGGATAGAGGTGTGGCACAGGAAGTTGTAAGTGTTACATGGTTCCATTATTTCAGTGATGTCAAATTTATCTCTTGGAAAGGGGTAAATAAATATCTGTATGAGTCACTTGAAAATAAAAGTTGAAAGTGACAAATTATTATTCCCATTTTTTCTTGAAATAGACAAAAATAATCATTAAATATGATGTGTCTGAGAATTCCAGACATATAAAGAAAAATTTGACAAAAAATTTTCTAAACATGTAGTATATTCTCAGATGAGAATGTTTAGTATTGGGAAATGCATAAGTATTCTCAAAATTAAACTGTAATCTCATACAATATCACAAAATGATTTTCATGGATCTTGATAAGCTGATGCCAAAATTTATTTAGAAAAAAATGTGTGAGAATAACCAAGAAACTGTGGAAAAAGAGGGTAAATGAGGGAGGTTTTTCTCTCCATCATATGGAAAAACATATTGAAAAGGTACAGAATTAAAATATGAATTAGTGGAGGAATAAGTAGCTAGGACAATGCATCTGAATATAGATGATAGAGATGACATTCAAATTACTGGGCAAAGAATGGACAATTTCACATGAGGCTGGAAGTAATTACCCATATGAAAACAAAAAAATAAGAACCTTGTTGTATTCTATGCATAAAATAAAGTCTAAATAGAAAAAAATAATAAATATAAACACTCAAATTATAAACGTCTTGGAGGAAACTGGGAAAATAATTCTATAACCTCAGGGAAAATGAAGTCTTTTGATAACAGAACATCATAAAGAAAATACTGATACAGTTGACTGCATATACATTAAAATTTTCTGTGTGACAAAATCTGCCATAAACAATTTTAGAAGTGAAGCGACAGAAAAGGTGAGAAAATGTTTTCAACTTACATAAAATATACAAAGAATATATAAGGATTACTTACATATCAATAAGAAAAACTATATTATATGATAGGAAAAAGGGCAAAAATATGAGAAGGAAATTAACATAGGAGGAATAACCTAATAGCAATTAGAAGAAGAAACTAGTCAATAAAGGAGAAAATTCTCCATTACACTATTAATTAGGGCAATACAAAATAAAACAACAAGTTATTCTGTTTAGGTTTGGCAAAAATGAAAAAGATATAATTTTCAGTAATGAAATGGGAAGTCTAAACTCTAGGCTATCTGACATGTCGCTTCCTCGGAGCGGTCTTCCCTCTGTATCCTGGACAGTACTCAACAGTGCTCTACACTTTTCCTTCATATTGTTCTTCATAATAAGTTACATATTTATTGGTGTGATTCTTTGTTCAGCATCTATGTCCCTTCCCCAATGAACTATAAGCTCCAGGAGGTCAGAATCTCTGCTTTATTCTCTGCTGATCAACACAGTGCCTGGTATATGGTAAATATGAACCTTGGTTGAATGAATAAGTTAATGAAAAAACGAAGGAATGAATACTGATGGATACATGTAGATAATTGCATTTAATATTTGCATTTAATCACTTTCATGTATTTTGTTCTCAAGTTCTCCATCAAAGACATTCAAATCCAAGGTCTTCCTAGATTTCTTTGACTAAGATGATGTTTCTTACACAACATAAAAAAAGAGATCAATTTTATATTTTGTTTAGATTATTTTCTTTATACCTTTATCATGACGTAACCATTTACAATCATACTAATATGTTATGTCATTTATTGAGCTACAGGGACTGTTTTTGGTGCTATTTTATTAAATCTTGGAGAAAAAACCCAGATATTTTTACCCCCCCACAATCTTTAGCTAGTAGAAGGTATTTTCTCCATTTTACAGATGAGGTCACCTCTTCACATTCACATAATAATAGAAGTGGGTATCTTAGTCAGTTTGGACTATAACAAGATACCCTAGACTGGGTGGCTTAAACAACAAACATTTATTTCTCATAGTTCTGGAGGCTGGAAATTGGAGATCAAGGTGCCAGCACATCTGGTGTCTGGTGAGGGCCTGCTTCCTGCCTTGTAGATGGCTGCTTTCTTGTTGTATCCTCAAATGGCTGAGAGAGGGCTAGCTCTCTGGTCTCTTCTTATATGGACACTAATCTCATTCATGAGGGCTCCACCCTCATGACCTAATTACCTCCCAAAGGCCCCAGCTCCTAATACCATCACATTGGGAATTAGGCATCAATATAAGAATTTTGGGGGGACACATTCAGTCCATAGCAGGTGGTTTTGCCCAATGCCTCCACCCTCTATTACAGGGCTTCCCAATATACATATAGATTTTGACCCTATTTCTAGGTAGGTTAGGCCCTACCCTGGATGTCAAATTTTATAGTCATTAACACAATGCTTTTTGTTAGTATTCGTAATTTGTCCAGCAGGCCTAACAGAGCAGTTGCTGAGTCCACATTTTCTTAGCAGTTATGAAGTTGTCTACATACCCAAATGCAGATTGATGTTGATGTTTCCGACTTTTCAGTTGCACATCTGTAACCATAACAACAGATGAGGGTTAACTAATGTGCTTTACTATAGCTTGAGTATCGGCCCCTCGCAGCCTCACCTCTTATTTTAGTTGCTGCTGTGGCAGCCAATTTCTGCACAGTTGTTGACCAGCTTTAAACACATTGTTTGCCTCTCCCTTCCTCCACTGGGGATCCTCTGACACCAAGGTACAGGGCACTTAGGTGATCCTTCTGGACACTCAAGCCCGGATAACCCAGAAGTGTGGGTACTTAACCCCTAAAGGTACCCTGCTGAGCTGACAGATAAGTGCTTCTGGCTTTGGTTCCCTGGAGGAAACTTCAGCGACATATTTCGCAAGCCTATCAAAAGGTCATGGGGGAACTGAACACCAGTAGCCCTCAGCAATGGCCAACAGAATAACGGCATCCTTTTATTGTCTTTCTCTTCCTCCATATTTTACTTCCCTGGTAGCTAATTCTTGCTCCCTGGCATCCCTTCCCAAAAATTCTCCCTGCATGGAAGCCTTTCAGATTCTGACACCAAAATATGGTAATGTGGGCAGGGTCAGGGAAAGGTTTTTGGCTGCTGAAGAAGATGCTTGAATAATTATATAAATGCTATTTCTTTGGCCCCCAAACATAATTTCATGATGTGTCTCCAACCCCTAATCAGAAAAATGCTGTTTATTGTTGATTCTTTATTCCTCCTTTGGCTTTTATTTTTTGTTTAGAAATAGATGTTCTTTTCTTGTTTGCACAGTTCTCAACTGTTTTGCTTTACACAGATTAGTAGCCTCATTCACAAATCTCTAAAGATGAGGCTATGAAAGACAGATAAGTGGCAAGATTCTAGCTGCTAGAATGACTGAATGGCTTTAAATACTAGTGTAGGAATGTGAGACTTATTCCTGTGTAATGGGAAACCACTAAATGTTTTTTAGGAGTGGGGTAACTTGTTAATAGCCACATTTAATTAGATTAACCTTCTAGTGATGTTGAAGGTGAGTTGATTTCATGACATTACAAGTCCAGGCATCACCTAATTTGACACACAGGTTAGGTCTTCTAATTTCTATTCCAGTTTTAATACAAGTGTACATAATATATAGTCTAATGCCATACTCAATTTAAAGATACTATAAATATTTAGTGAAATGTTTCTTTTGCTCATGCATAATTTTTATATCTTTTGTTTTACTTAACATGAATTTGTCAGTTATGTTTGTGTCTTTATTTATTTATTTTTTACTAAATTAAACTTACCATGCAGAGATTCTCTTCATATAATATTTAATCAGTTGCCTTGCACAGATTAATATTTAATAAGTTAACAATACAATAACAGTATTGTAATAATTATAGTATTTGTAATAATAATGATGTTTTAAAGTATATCGACCACTTTCCACATTTAGGTTTATTGCCTAAAATTCAAAGGCCAAATTATATCAGAAACTTCAATAAGCAAACCTTATTCTATCATAATTTTTAAATAGATCCTTTCATTTTCTGAGACTTAAGAGCTAGGATGCTAAGCCTGGTGTGCTAAATATTGTATTCTGTACTCCATTTAGACTTTGATTTGGATTTAAAATTCAAAATCACTTCCATCATTTCTATCTTTGTGAGTGTGTGCCTGTGGGGATATTAAAATAGAGAAAGAGCTACTTGGAGAGATGAAATGATTGAATTCGATGCCTTAGGCCAGAAACCTCATTTTGCTTATGTTAATATGTAGAACTTTCTGCACTCCAATTCATGGCTAGTAAACGCTTTTTCTTGATTTTGTAAAATTCATCATCATATATCCTGGTTGAGAACCTTATTTCTTTTGTGGCAAATAGTGCTAGCAGTCAATCTCCATCTAGTTTCTATTAGCATAGCCCAATTATAAAATGGTTACACATGATTATAGAAAATCTAAACCTATGTGGTGCTTTTTCTAATGCCACTTTATTTAAGATTACAGAGTGAAGCTATTGTAATCTTAGGTAAATCAGTAATTAACTTAGCACAGAGATAGAATATAGAGATGAAATCATAAGACCTCAGAGGCATTCCAAAGAAGAATTTTAATAAACATCTATCATCTAGCGGGATATAATCCTTTTCAAAGAAGTGTAGATATCCTCAGTGTCCTACCATGACAGGGTAACATTAGGAAGACAACATTTGGTTATAATATCTTTAAAACTATTTCATTTATCCATTTTCAACAAGTCTTTATTGAACACCAATTTCTTGACATTCCAAAATGAATAATATAGTGTCTTAAGCCTAGGAGAGCTCAGAGCATAGGTGGGGTTGAGAGGAGAGAAGACATATTTACAAATATACAATTGTAATTCAAAGTAGTAAATGTTGTGATGAATATGCTTACAGGTGACTATAAAAATATAGAAGATAGAATGAATGCCTGAGTCAATCATCCACAAACCTTTCCAAAGAGAGAAGACACAGGCAGAAGAGTCCATCAGCAGAGAATTGGGGTCAGATCTTCACAGGCAGAAAGAAAATAGCGTGGTGTAGGCTGAGATTCTTGACAGAGTGTGTCATATTTTGGTTGTGGGTAGCAAAGGAAGATGATGACCAAAGCAGAAGGCTGAGAGGCAGGGGATGACCACAGATAGGTGGGATAGATATGTATTATGTAGGACCTTACATATCATGCTACAGTGTTGGGTTTATAAGTAGGAGAATGATTTAATCAGATTTGTGCTTTAGAAAAATAACTGATGGGGCAATGTGAAGGGGGAACCAGTGATGTGTGTAAGGCCAAGGCAATTGTCTAGTTAGGACTGAGTTTGAACTAAGGTTCCAGCAGCGGGAATGCAGTGGTGACAGTTTTGTCTGGGCTTCCTGACCAATGTATTATGGGAAATAAGGAAAAAGAGCCAGAGGCGATGCTTGGCATCCTCCTGCTGATGGCGATGTTGCCATCAATGGCAGCATGGAAAGACAGAAGAGGAAAATTTGGGAACTAATGAGTTTTTTGGTTTCAAAATATTACATTTGTTGTTTCTAAACTTCTTCCATAGACATAAAGTTACATAAAGTAATAACTATAACAATGTATTTCTGGGTTTTTAACATAAAAAGATACAATATGTATAACAATAATATCACAAAAGGGGGGAAGAAGGATAGAGTTATATAGGAGTAACATTTGTAGATCACACTGGAACTAACTATAAATCTGAAGTGGATTCTGATAAGTTATGATGTACATGGTAAGTCCTAGAGCAATCACTAAGGAAACAATTTTAAAAATATAGTGAAATAATGATTAAAGGAATTAAAATGTTACACTAGACAATATTCACTTAATGCAAAGATAACTAGAGTAACAAAACAGACATAAGATGTAAAAATAAGCAGAATGAGAGATGTAAATCCAATAATATCAATAATAATTTAAAATGTGAATGGCTTAAACAATTCAATCAAAAAGCAGAGATTGTCAGACTGAATAAAAAACAATACACAATTATATACTCTCTATAGGAAGCATACTTTAGATTCAAAGATACAAATAAATTGAAATAAAGGGATGCAAAAAGATACAACATGCAAGCTATAACCTTAAGAGAGCTGGAGTGGCTGTAGTAATAACAGACAAAATAGATTTTAAAATAAAAAAGTTAGTGGAGATAAAGATGGACTTTTTATAATGATCAAAGAGTCAATCCATTCATTAAGAAAGACTGTATTCTGGACCATAATATAAGTCTTAATAAATTTAAGAGGATTGGAATAGTAGACATAACAGTTCTGACCACAAAGGAATTAATGAAGAAATCAACAATAGAAGGATGTCTAGAAAATACTCAAATATTTGCAGATTTAGCAACAAGATAATAAATAATCCATGGATTACAGAAGAAATCTCAAGGTGGATTAGAAACATTTTTAAATTAATGGGAAAAAACTCCATTATATTAAAATATATGGAATACATCTAAAGCACTGTTAGAAATTTATAGCATAAAATGTTTATATTAGTAAAGAAAAAGGCATAAAATCAATTATTTAAGATTCTACCTTAAAAATTAGTAACAAGTAGAACAAAAAAATTCAAAATAGAAGGGAAATAATAATAAAGATAGGGTCAGAAATCAATAAAAATGAAATTAGAAAATCAATAGCATGTGAGTTTTTGGCCAACTACATAGTTAGAAGGCAAACAGTCTGCACAAGATTGCCCTAACTTCTGACATCAATTGCAAGTTTAGAGGTTTCCCCAAAGCACCTTCAGTTTCAATAATTTGCTAGAAGAACTCACAGAAGTCATTGAAAACTATTAAAGCTCTTATACTAATGGGTAGGGTTTATTACAGAGAAGAGATATACATTAAAATCAGCGAAGAGAAAAGCACACTGGCAGAGTCCAGGGAAAGTACAAAATGTGGAACTTCCATTTTTTTCTCCCTGTGGAGTCATGGACATGTTACCATCCTGGCATTGATGTGAGTCAATATACACGGAGTACTGCCAACCAGGGGAGCTCACCTGAGCCTAGTTGTCCAGAATTTTTATTGAGTCTTAATTAGATGCTGCCCATGTGACTCTCCTTTAGTCCAGGCTCCCCTGGAGGTTGGGCTGATACCTTTAGTTTCCAGTTTCTCCAGAGGGCAGGCAGACGGCACATGGCACAAATTCCCATTGTAAATCAAACTATGAGACTGTCCAGTGGCCAAAGCCCCCCAGCAAACAAAGACACCCCTACCAGGCAGGACATTCCAGGGGTCTGCAGGTCCTAGTAACCAAGGACAAAGGCCAGACCTCTTTCTGGGTAAGATGAATTCTTCACTACACAACAGAGAAAACCTGTGGGGAAAAAACTGTATCACTGATAAAGATCTAGCCATATCAATCATCAAAAAAGAAGACACAAATTGTCAATATCAGAAACGAGGGAAGGGACATTACTACAGGTCTACAGCTATTAAAAGGATAAAAAGGGAATATTGTGAACAACTTTATGCCAACAAATTCAACAACATAGATGAATTGCATAAAATCCTTTCAAAGACACAAATTATCAAAGAAATAGATATCTTGAATAACTGTACCTATTAAAGAAATTGAATTCTTCATTAACTAAAGGTTCCAAAAAGAAATCTCTATACCTAGATGGCTACCATAAATTTAATGAAGAAATAATACCAACTCTACACAAAATCTTCCAGAATATAGGAGATAAAGGAATACTTCCCAACTCATTTTATGAGACCAGTATTACTCTGATACCAAAAGCAAACCAATGCATTACATTGGAAGAAAATAACAGAAAAAGGAAACAATTTAAAAGTCTAGAGTTTCTTTTAGTTTCAGGTCTAACATGTAAAGAGTTTGGAAGTTATCACTCCCATTCTTACAACAACAAAAAACCTGAACAAACTGTAAATAAACAATGTTTTTATTGAAGACACAGGGCAAATATCACCCCAAAATCTGGAGAGACAGGCATACAGAGAGTGACAAACAAGACCAGCTTACCTGGAGTGGAAGCTGCTGGAGTCATAAATGGATAGGAACATGTAAACGATAATTTTGAAGAATTGCCAGAGACTGAGTGTGGATTAGTTTGAGACAGAAACTTCCGGGGCCCAGTATGGAGGCAGTTCCCCACTATTGTGGGTTTTAATTCCAGGATCCCACTGCATTCTCAATGTGAAAATCTGAGAAAAATCCCCTTGTGTTTCAGGTAGGGGGAAGAGAAGATAAAGTAGTTTGAAATATACCCAAAGTGTTCTCCATAACAAAGGACTATTCTATTAGGGAAAAGATTTTACCAGAGCCGCACCTACCTGGGGGAAGGGCAGTTAGCCAACTATAGCACCCTCTAATCTTCCTGTCTCACCAAACAGGGAGAAGCCAGGAAACTCTTCTGAAGTTCACAGCCCAGGGACTTAAGCCCACTTAAAGACTGAGATTTCGTCATAAGATTACTAAACACCTACTCCCCCCACACCTTATTACCATGTAAATAGGGCTCCAGTATAAGAACAGTGGATCACAACTTAAATAGATTCAAGACACAGACCCTATTTAAGAAAGAGTTGTTAGGGAAACCCAAAGGCAGTCAGGGGAGGGAAAAAAAAACAAGGACATTAGTGGAAAAGAAAGCCTCTATCATCTACAGCTACCGCAAATATTAAACACAGTCCAGCTTCTAGCCAGATTAGCACAAAGCCTTACATTAAAGACCTATTTGCTTTATTTCCTATCATATTAAGTCCCATTTTTCAAGAAAAAGTTACAAGGCATGCTAAAACACACACACACACACACACACACGCACACCCATGCAGTCTGAATAGATAAAGCATGTATTAAAATGAGACTCAGATAGGACACAGATTTTGGAATTATCAGATAAGAAGTTTATTAATCACATTAAACATGATTAATATGTTGAGTTCTAATGGAAAAAAATGAACATGTATAGATGGGTAATGTAAGCAGAGAGATAGAAAGAGAAAGAGAAAAAGAATCAAAAGGAAATGCAAGAAACACTAAGATAAATGAAGATTGCCTTTGATGGGCTCATCAGTTGAGAGGACACAGCTGAGAAAAGAATCAACGCACTCAAAGATATGTCAATAGAAAATTCCCAAATTAAAATGCAAAGAGAAAAAGAATGGGAAAAAAGAGAAAAGAATTGTGGGACAATTACAAAAAATGTAATACGCAGCTAATTGAAATATCAGAAGAAAAAAGAAAGAAAGGAGCAAAAGAAATACTTGAAATAATAACAGATTAGAATTTTCCAAAAATTAACAACAGACATAAAAACCATAGACCCAGGAAACTCAAAGAATGCTATATTCATGTTCACACTGCAGAAACCCCAAGACAGAGAGAAAATATCAAAAGAAGCAGAGAAAAAAACCTTACCTATAAAGGAAAAGGGTAAGAATTACATTAGACTTTTCATCAGAAATCAAATAAGCAAGAAAGTTGAGTAAAATTTTTAAATTGTTGAAAAAATGCGATCTGGAATTCTATATGAAGTGAAATTATCCTTCAAATGTGAAGGAGACAGAATGACTTTCCAGACAAAGAAAAACTGAGAGAACACATTATCATTAGGGCTTTTCTGAAAGAAATGTTAAAACGTTCTTCCAGGAGAAGAAAAATGATATAGGTCAGAAGCTTGGAACTATATAAAGAAAGAAAGAGTATCAGACAAGGAATGAAGGAAAGTAAAACAATATAACAAAATCTTGTATTTTTCTTACTGTTAATTGATCTAATAGATAACTGTTTTTTCAAAATAACAATAGTAAAAATACATTGGGTGATTACAGTATATGGCCAAGAGAAATGAATGACAGAAGTGTTTAAGAGTTGGAGGCAAAATTTGGAAATAGAATGTTATAACATACCCGCACTACCCATGAAATGGTATATTTTTATTTGAGAGTGGACTTATATTAGTTGTAAATGTATATTGCAAACTCTAGGCAACCATTAAAAAATTTTTAGAAAGAAGCACAATTGATGTGCTAAGAAAAGAGAGAAAATGGAGTCATATAAAGTGCTTTATTAACGTCGCACTAGAAATCTTAGCTAGTACAAGACAAGAAAAAGAAATAAAAGTTACAAAATTTGGAAAAGAAGAAAAAAACATTTTTGTTCATAGATGACACGATTGTTTATGTAGAAAATCACAAATAACAAAAAACTCCTGGAACTAAGAAGCAATTATAGCAAGGTTGCAGAATATGTGGTTAATACACAAAAGTTAACTGCTTTTTTTTAAATTTCAGCAACGAACATTTGGAATTCGAAATTAAAAACAAAATACCACTTCCATTGATAACAAAACATGATATATTTAGACATAATTCTAACAAAATATGTACAGGATCTATATGCAAAAATTACAAATCTGATGAAAGAAAAAAAAGCAAGTAAAAAAATGGAGAAATAGTCCATGTTAGTACTTTGAAAGGCTTGATATTGTCAAGATGTCAGTTCTTCCCATCTTGATCTATAAATTCAGTGCAATCCCGATCAAAATCCCAACAAGCTGTTTTTTGGATATTGACAAACTGAATCTAAAGTTTATATGAAAAGGAAAAAGACTCAGAATATCCACCATAACACTTAAGAAGAACAAGGGGAAGGACTGACACAACTCAACTTCAGTTCTTTCTATAAAACTACAATGAACAAGACAGCATGGTTTACAAAGGGAATAGAGACATAGATGAATGGAGCATAATAGAGAGCCCAGGATAGATCCACATAAATACAGTCAATGGATCTTTGATAAAAGGGCAAAGAGAATTCAACAGAGAAAGGACAGTCTTTTCAATGAAGGGTGCAGAAACAATTGGATATCTATATGTCAAAAAAAAAAAAAAAAGAATCTAGACACACATCTTACATCTTGCACAAACACTAACTCAAAACAGATTATAGACCTAAATGTAAATGTAAATACAGATGACTTTGGGTTTGGCAACGAGTTTTTAGTCTTCAGATGACTTTAGATTTGGCAGTGAGTTTTTAAAAAGCATGACTGGTAAGAGAAAAAATTGATCGTTCAACTTATTAAATTAAAAACTTCTTTTCTGTGAAAGACATTGTTAAGAGCATGAAAAGACAAGCCACAGCCTGGGAGAAAATACTTGCAAAACTGATATTTCATAAAGGACTTGTGTCTAAAGTATAAAAAGAAGTCTAAAAACTCAACAATAAGATAATAAATAATTCTATTAAAAATGGGCAAATGATCTGAACAGTTACCTCAACAAAGAAGATACATAGATGGCAATAGCCCCGTAAAAAAATGTTTAACATCATTTTTTATTAGAGAATTGCCAAGCTTCAGAACAAGAGGAACTCTCATTCAGTGCTGCTGAAAATACAAAATGGAAGATGGTTTGCCAGTGTTTTACAAAGTTAAATATAATATTTATTATATGATCCAGCAATCATGCTCTTAATTATTTATTCAACTGATTTGGAAACTCATGTCTACAGAAGCCTGCACACAAATGCTTAAAGAAGCTTTATTCATAATTGCCAAACACTGAAAATGACCAAAATGTATTTTAATAAGTGAAAGGATAAACAAACTGTGGTACATCATACAATGGGATATTATTCAGTCATAAAAGGAAATGAGCTATCGAGCCATAAGAAAACACGGAGGAATCTTAAATGCATCTTGCTAAGTGATAAAAGCTGGTCTTGAAAGGCAACATACTGTACAATTCCAATTATATGACACTCTGGAAAAGGCAAAATTATAGAGATAGTACACAAGCTGGTGGTTGCCAAAGGGTAGAAGAAAGGGGAGAGGGATAAATAAGAGAAGCATGGGGCTATTTAGCGAATCTATTCTGTATGATATTGTAATGGTAGATACGTGACACGCATTTGTCAAAACTCCTAAAACCTTACAACACAAAGAACAAACTTTAATGTATCCAAATAAAAAATTATATGTATTATT